>NC_060119.1:565217341-565521269 GCF_021461395.2 Schistocerca americana | reverse complement strand
CGTAAAAGATATAAGCGCAGATATTTATGTTGGTGACTTTGTACTGTACATTATATCAGTATTTACGTTATTTGCAGACTAACAATTATAGGCACTAGGTACACGTGGCAAGAGCAAGCAGAAGGTCAGGTGTTGAAGTGCGAACAGGTGCACGCAAAACCGTTAGTTTATAAAAACAGCTGGTAGTAAATGATGTGACGTATTTTGTGGGATGACTGTTCGACTGATACGTGTACTGCACAGCATACAAAAATGTCTCACTTATACTGATGCGGCCCATCACAAATCTGTGTCTTGTGCCATCCTCTTTATCCTATGGTAACACCCACAACCTACGTGCTCAATTATTTGTTGGATGTATCCCCTTCAGTTTCGAGCCTTCTACAGCTGCCTCTAGTACCATGGAAGTTATTCCCCAGTATCCCAAGATATGTCCTACCGTCCTGTCCCTTCTTGTCAGTGATCTTCATGCTTTCCAGTCTTCACCGTTTTTGCGGAATACTATAATTCTTAACAGTCCATCTAATTTTGTACATTTTTCTACAGTACCACGTCTCAGACGCTTCAGTTCTCTTCTTTTCCGGTTTTCCCACAGTCCAAGATTCACTGCCACCCAATGATGTTCTCCAAATGAACAATCTCAGAAATTTCCTCAGATTAAGACCTTTGCTTGATGCTAATAGAATTCTTTTGGCCAGGAATGCCCTCTTTGCCTATACTAATCTGCTTTTACGTCATCCTTGCTTCTGCCGTCATCTGTTATTTTGCTTCAAAGGCAGCAGATGGTTCAAAAGGATCAAATGGCTCTGAGCACTATGGGTCTTAACATGTGAGGTCATCAGTCCCCTAGAACTTAGAACTACTTAAACCTAACTAACATAAGGACTTCACACACATCCATGCCCGAGGCAGGATTCGAACCTGCGACCGCAGCGGTTGCGCGGTTCCGGACTGTAGCGCGTAGAACCGCTCGGCCACTCTGGCCGGCTACGGTTCTCTCTTGATTCGTGAACACACAGTACTTTACTCGCCAGCCTCTCCTGTGCCTCTACTTGCCAGAAATCTGTTGGTCATCTAACAGATTCTCAATTTTCTTTTCTGTTCTTCCGGATTCTATTTTTGTCATCAACATGAATCCGTGAGCTGTTGAGCTCACTTATCTACACTTGCTGCCTTCGGGATTATGTGGAAGATATTTTTCCGAAAGTCCCATGGTACACATTCTACACATCAATTAAAACTATCATTTACCTGTCACTTCCCCTACTAATTTTAGAAATTTCAAAGGAATATTACGTATCTATCCCTTCTGCCTAATTTAATTGAAAGTTTTTCAATGCTCTTTTAAATTCTTATTCTAATACTGGATCCTTTATGTCTTCTCTATCGACTCCCACTTCTACCACGTCATCAGGCAATTCCTCCTGTACGTAAATGTTTTAAATGCACTCTTTCTGCCTATCCGATCTCTCCTCGGTCTAACAGTGAAATTCCCATTGCGCTCTTAATGTTGACACCGTTGCTTTTAATTTCATCGAAAGTTATTTTGACTTTTTTGTATTCTGAAATAATCCTTCCAAGGACCATTTTCTTTTCAATTTCTTCACATCCTTCCTGCAGCCTTTTCGGCTTGGCTTCCCTGCACTTCCTGCTTATTTTGTTCTTAAGTAGCTTATATCTTTGTATTCCTGTCTTTCGACGACCGTTTTTGTACCTCCTTCTTTCGTCGGTCTTTTGAAGTACTTCGTCTATTAGCCAATGTTTCCTCGTATTTACCTCTCTTGTACTTATGTTTGTCTGTATAAATTCGGTGATCGCCCTCTTTAGAGATTCCAGTCATCTTCAGTTGAACGGCCTACTGTGGTATTCATCATTGCAGTATCTACATTCTACACCCGCAGAGAACTTCAAACGCCTCTAATCATTCCTCAGTCCTTCAGAATCCCACTTCTTCTAACATTGTTTGCTCTCTAACATTTTCTCGAACTTCAGTCTACCCTTCATTATTAAATCGCTATCCGAGTATATACTTATTCCTGAGTACGCCTTACAATCCAGTGATACAGCGCTTGTTACCATAATGCGTTGAAACTTTTATGAAAAACTTCGAAAAAATTTCCCAAAATTAAAATACAAGACGGCCGTAATCGTTTGTTCAGGTGGGAACAGTGCCGACAAGGTTTTAGGCCAGACTCCACCGTTTTCTCAACTTTTACTTGTTTCCACAAAATGTTTTCGTTTAACGCGTGTACGTACATCTGAAATAGTTTTATCCTCCCCCTTCTGATACAGTAGAAACTGAAATATATTCTCATTCACAACAATCGAAGCTGATCCCGTACCCATATCGTAAGTAGAGCGGAGGGAACGTTTTACCTTTTTTAGTAACGTAGGTGTATCTATTTACTGCGGCGACGAAGCCTTGAGCTTGAGGACTCTGCTTGGCGGCATTTCAAATCTTTAGAATCTCAGTTGACAGAGTTAAGGACAAACTTACGTGCCCCTGTGCCTGCTATCATTTGTGCGAAACCCTCGTTTCGGTATCTTGAAAGGTTCAACAAATAAAAAGGGTGCAAATTGTAGGTGACTTGAGCTATATGCGTTGGTGTAAGCGGTTCTGGTTACGGCAATGTAGTTTCTTCTCTGTTGGCGCCCTCATTTTGAATTCGTCTTCCGCTCAGCAGAATTTAGCGGACGCCCAAGACAGTAGCGCCATGCAGGCTAAAGCCGCCTCCTTCAAAAATGTCTTCGTCAGCATAGAACACAATGGCCACTCTCTGTAGTGGCGGTCGTCGAACTGTAATTTTTCACAATCGTCTAGTTGCTTCATAACATCGTATCAGTCAGTCCTCATGACTTTTCGTGAACAAAGTGAACAATTTTTATTGTAGACAACTGGCGTTATGAGGTTGGAAGATTGCTTATTGGCGATGATGAATTTTGTCAAGTCAGGGATTCACTTGCCTTACTAAGCCCCTAAAGTGGTTGTCATCCTTTGCTGCAGCTACAAATTTTGTTCGAAAACACAACGGCCAATACGTGTCGCGGGAACCTGCTTAACGCCATATCAATCGACCAAGCTAGCTCACCACAAGTGACGTGTTTCGCCCGCTAAGCGCTGTCAACGTCACTGGTGGTTGTGATAACTAGAGTTAACCAGGCGCATTACGCTAACAAATGTCTCCTGAAACCCAGTACCGTTCTTTCCACAACAAAACTTTTGCTAATGTTAGAGAGCGTACTTTTTGGCCAAAGCTTTCCATTAAGTTCCGATACGTTGAAGGAGCAGTTTTTACCGATTTCCTGTAGGAAGGTGGACATTTATTTTGTCAAAAGTTGACTTGCTTAAGATACAGTACAGCAACATTAATATGAGCCGTGAAACATCTACCACTCATTTTGCGCAGGACACTAGACAGCTTAAGACACCAATTTCACAACAGTAAACTTAATATCCTCGCAGCATAAAATACAGAAACTTGCAGAAACGTTGTGAAACCTTGAAAAGATTGCTGTTTACTCGTATAATCAAATGTATGTTTACACGTAGCGCTTGTGTAAAAAGAAAGGAAAGAAGATTTTGTGTTAACATCGCGTCGACACAGAGATTATTAGAGACGGAGCAGAAGTTCGAATTGTTTTCAAGGATGGGGAAGGAAACCGGCAGTGTCCTTTAAAGGAAACTGTGGAAGAATTTGTCTCGAGCGATTTAGAGAAATTACGGAAAATCTGAATCTGAATGACCGGTGCCGACTTGAACCGCCGACTTCCCGAACGCTAATAACTGCGCCGCCTCGGTCGCTACAGCTTCTGTGCGATCGCACACACTGCGTGGTAGTATTATATATATGTATCGCTTAGTCTCTGCCTTAAGGGAACCAATTTATAGCCAGGAGACTGTGCCGCAATAGAACTTAAAAAAGAAATTGCTGTATTTTTACTACTTAACAATTTTTTCCCTCAAAAACATTAAAGAATGGTATTTGTTGTCATTTACAATACCGTATCATTATGTCGTCCTTACACTACGTTTTTAAACGTAAGAATTATGATTTATATAATTACTAGCGGACCCGACAGACGTTGTCCTGCATGATATTTCAAGCGATTAGGATATTAAACAAAGTATGAAATGAAAGACAAATAATATAATAATTTCATTATTTTTTATTTTGAAATAACATCTTTTTTCTAAAAACAGTTCCTTAGAATCAATAATGTTTGTTTACTTTTATCTTAATGCTAGTTGATGAACAGTATTTTCAGTCAATTCCTGAGGTGTGTAAATGAATAAAATTGACGGTTTTCCAACGCGAGAACACGCCACATATAACTGGCGATGTGAAAAGACCGGATTTTCTATATCCAACCCACAAATCGACACTGTTTGACCTTGTGACTTAATAATAGTCAAGCCAAATGCCAAGCGAATTAGAAATTGCAGACGTCTGAATGGAATGGGTGAGTCTGAAGGGATCATTGAGTTTCGTGGCAGGAGAACAACTTCACCTTTAAATTTGCCGATCAAAATTGTAGATTCAAGAACATTACCCATAATTTTTTTATGACTAATCTTGTACCGTTGCATAGCTTAGGTGCATTTAAATTCCGAAGCAAAATGATAGGTGAGCCAATTTTTAATCGCAAGTGATGTGGTGGCAATCCTGGTAAATCCAGCGAATTCAAAAATTCAACAGTATAGTTGACTGCTTCGTCAGGATCGGTAACAGTGTCGATCGATTTAAACAATATCTCATTGCCGGGCAACGACTGTTGTATTTTGAAGTTAATAGCGTCAACATCGATATTTTTTGCGGCTAAAATAGCTCGTTCATGAAGCCACGCATGATTAATATAATTAACTTGTAAATCTGGAAATATGCTTTCAATCAAAGCATCTTTCGTATTTATCATGTTGCAGAAATTGTCTGGCAGTTTGATGCATTGTGTGTCTCCATGCAATGGTATTTTTCCATTTCCAATGTTGAGCAATTGCTAAGAGCATGATAGTGTCAATGGATCGTTTTGCAGTCGAACACCTATATTTGTGTTAAGACGTAATGTAATGACATTTCACCATGGATAAGACTGTTTTATACATGCGTTAATTTCATCCGTATATGTAGCGCGTGGAATGACCGGCAATGTCTGTCTAAAATCACCGGACAGCAGTAGTAAGGCACCGCCGAAAAGCCTGGTGTTATTATTTAGATCTTTCATCATTCTATCGAGAGCTTCAAGTGAATGCTTGTGGGCCATAGTGCATTCATCCCAGATAATAATTTTGCATTTTTGCAAAACTTTAGCCATACCGGAATGATTTTTTTGTGTTGCACATTGCATCTGGATTTGTATGAATGTTCAACGGCAACTTGAGTGCTGAATGTGCAGTCCGTCCGCCATCAAGCAAAGTGGCTGCAATACCTGACGAAGCAATTGCTAACGCAGTGTGATTCTGTGATCGAATGCGCGCAAGTACTTGTGAGATGAGAAACGTTTTTCCAGTGCCAACTTGTGCGTCCAAAAAAAAAAGAATCCACCTTGTTCTGTTGCAATTGGCAAATTAATTCGATCGTATACATTCTTTTGTTCATCAGTGAGTAGTTGCTCATTATTTTCAACGAAAGTAGCTAAAGAGACCGTAATGGACTGTTGTTCGCGCTGAATCCCGCTGTTAATGATGTCTGTTGCTGGGCGGTTAGGTGAGGGCATACCAAAATGAATGAGTGGCATATTCGAAATCAGAATGCAAATATCTTCAATCTTTATTAACGCCCCGTTATATATTCCCGGTGAAAAATCGATCATGGGATCTTGATCAGCGATCCAAATGGGATGCAGAATGTCGTCGCTCATGGAATCTTTATGTTTGTCCCAGAGGACAGAAGCTTGATTTGGAAAACATGTCGTCAATAATATGGCGAACAATTGGCGAATTTGATGAGGAGAGGAACTCAATGCTGCATCTGCAAGTGTAATATTCCAATGGTTGTAATCTTCCAGCAAATGTAGTTCGCGACACGCACCATGATATGTGTCGTACAAAATGCCATTGACTGTTCGCAAGTATTGGAAGGACGTAGATCCAGGAACATTAACCAACAATAAATGCAAGAAGAAACATTCGCGTTGCTTTGGATGGACTGTGTATAATCGGTCTAATGTATTTCCCATAAATATGCCGTTGTATCCTTCAACCGGAACACCTCGCTTTCGTGGTTCCCACTTTTTTGACTGTTTGTTCCATGTGAACTATCGTGGCACATCAGTATACATTAATGTCTTTGCGAACTGACCGGGAATACCTGGTCGGTTGCATAGTTCAAAAAACTCAGTTAATGTGGTTTTTGGGGCACGTGATGCACGTTGTAGAGCAGTCTCTTCCGTGAAATAAAGACGCTGTCCATTTTCAAGGTGCACGGCCAAATGTAGCTATTCGGAAAACCTAAAATACGCCAAACTGCTTCATTGCTGCCGATGTATCAGCCCATTTGATACCGTGTTATTTCATCGTTTTCGTTAACATTATGAACAGCAAATATAGCCATATCACTGCCCTTATGGACATATTTGCATATATATTTTATGGACTTCACCGAACTGCAGAGCTCAATGTTTGTGTGTGCTTTGTAGATTTTACACAGCAATGGTGAATATGGAACCACCCAATGATTGTCAATGTTAACTGTTGTTCCGTTTGACGTGCGTAATTGATGTGATTCACTACCATGGTCAGTGTTTCTACGACGATACAATTGATAACCGTCGATATTAGTGATTGTATCATTTATACCCTGCCCCCATGAACCATGGACCTTGCCGTTGGTGGGGAGGCTTGCGTGCCTCAGTGATACAGATGGCCGTACCGTAGGTGCAACCACAACGGAGGGGTATCTGTTGCGAGGCCAGACAAACGTGTGGTTCCTGAAGAGGGGCAGCAGCCTTTTCAGTAGTTGCAGGGGCAACAGTCTGGATGATTGACTGATCTGGCCTTGCAACACTAACCAAAACGGCCTTGCTGTGCTGGTACTGCGAACGGCTGAAAGCAAGGGGAAACTACAGCCGTAATTTTTTTCGAGGGCATGCAGCTTTACTGTATGGTTAAATGATGATGGCGTCCTCTTGGGTAAAATATTCCGGAGGTAAAATAGTCCCCCATTCGGATCTCCGGGCGGGGACTACTCAAGAGGACGTCGTTATCAGGCGAAAGAAAACTGGCGTTCTACGGATCGGAGCGTGGAATGTCAGATCCCTTAATCGGGCAGGTAGGTTAGAAAATTTAAAAAGGGAAATGGATAGGTTGAAGTTACATATAGTGGGAATTAGTGAAGTTCGGTGGCAGGAGGAACAAGACTTTTGGTCAGGTGAATACAGGGTTATAAATACAAAATCAAATTGTGGTAATGCAGGAGTAGGTTCAATAATTAATAAAAAAATAGGAGTGCGGGTAAGTTACTACCAGCAGCGTAGTGAACACATTATTGTGGCCAAGATAGACACGAAGCCCATGCCTACTACAGTAGTACAAGTTTATATGCCAACTAGCTCTGCAGATGATGAAGAAATTGATGAAATGTATGATGAGATAAAAGAAATTATTCAGGTAATGAAGGGAGACGAAAATTTAATAGTCACGGGTGACTGGAATTCGAGAGTGGGAAAAGGGAGAGAAGGAAACATAGTGCGTGAATATGGATAGGGGGAGAGAAATGAAAGAGGAAGCCGTCTGGTAGAATTTTGCACAGAGCATAACTTAATCATAGCTAACACTTGGTTCAAGAATCATAAAAGAAGGTTGTATACATGGAAGAATCCTGGAGATTCTAGAAGGTATCAGATAGATTATATAATGGTAAGACAGAGCTTTAGGAACCAGATTTTAAATTGTAAGACATTTCCAGGGGCAGATATGGACTCTGACCACAATGAAATATAGATTAAAACTGAAGAAACTGCAAAGAGGTGGGAATTTAAGGAGGTGGGACCTGGATAAACTGACTAAACCAGAGGATGTACAGAGTTTCAGGGAGAGCATAAGCCAACAATTGACAGGAATGGGGGAAAGAAATACAGTAGAAGAGGAATGGGCAGCTGTGAGGGATGAAGTAGTGAAGGCAGCAGAGGATCAAGTAGGTAAAAAGACGAGGGCTAGTAGAAATCCTTGGGTAACAGAAGAAATATTGAATTTAATTGATGAAGCGATAAAATATAAAAACGCAGTAAATGAAGCAGGCAAAAAGGAATACAAACGTCTCAAAAATGAGATCGACAGGAAGTGCAAAATGGCTGAGCAGGGATGGCTAGATTGGTTCAAATGGCTCTGAGCACTATGGGACTCAAAATCTGAGGTCGTCAGTCCCCTAGAACTTAGAACTACTTAAACCTAACTAACCTAAGGACGTCACACAACACCCAGTCATCACGAGGCAGAGAAAATCCCTGTCTCTGCCGGGAATCGAACCCGGGAACCTAGGCGCGGGAAGCGAGAACGTAACGTTTAAATTCTCCCTTACTTAATGGTACCTTGACACACATAAACACGCAACAGACGATCAGTAATTTGTCCCATAAGCCTACTGCAACCACCTGACGATGAAAATTTGGCCCGAAACTGGTAAATTCAAAAATGTCACCAGTTTATAGATTGGCGGTTGCTTCACAACTTACTTGATGATTGAATACCCAACTGGATGTCCAATTTTCCCAAAAGAGTTTCAGTGAGGTTTGTGTCGAGGCTTTGAACAATCGTGTCTAGTAAATTCGGATGATTTCCTATGAACCAAGGTGCACTGCCCATTTGTGTTGAGCAGAGGTGCTTCTGATTCCAGTTCATTATTACATGGTACTGTTTGAACTAATTTCATAAACGTCTACCGTCGTTTTGTTATTGAAGAAAAGGTGTGGTCCAAGGTCAAGCTACAGACCATCACACCTTCTACTTTGAATTCCCTGATGCCAAAGCCCCCCACGAGCTCAGCTACTCAAGGACGTGCAGAGAGGCCTGTAACTATCGTCTGGCAACGATACTTGATAGATACAAGTGTATTGTTGACACAGAACCAATGTACACTAGAAAATAAATTAGTTCCAATTTTGTTCACCAGGTCCAAATGTGGCGCTGCACAGCAATCTCGCCGACTTTTCCGTTGCTCACACTGAACAATTTGTGTAATCGGCTGTTAATGATCAAATCAATATTATGCCTTTCTCACTTGTATGATCTTTTCTGCCCACCTCCGGCACCTGATCCATTACAAATGGAAACATTCCTATATATCTTTCTTACATTCACAGCACCAGATTCGCACCTGCTGAGCAAAAGTGGAACTTTTCTTCCTAGCTTAGATCGAATCCGCATTAATGCACTAGAATATCTATGAAGTTTCGCTTTCACAGGATAATTACAGTCCACACTGGACCTCTGTGAGTAGCTGTATTTTAAGTATAACCACCTGCTATACAACAGTCGCCAAAGATCCACCAGAATCACACTCTCCACTCAGAACGTCACATCACTAATGTGAGTCGCTTCTCCCTCAAACCATAATTTGCTGCTCTACACACAAACGACATCATTGTTTCAATCTCTTTAACACAATCGCCTAAAACGATGAGCTTTAGCCGCATGAAGTTGCTATGGCATGTAAATCGTACGACGATCTCAGATCGCAAACGCGCGCCCCACTATACGAATGCGCGGAATTCAGTTTCTGGCTAACAGTTGGACTATAAATGTTTTCTAAAACGAAGAAGTACGTGTATCGCGTGGTAGCCACTCTAGTAAACAGCTAACATGGACATGGTGAAGAGAGTAGTTCCTGGTGATGGATAGGAAGGTTCACAGCAACTGCTGGAGAGTGCACACTCTGTCTGCGGGTGACGACCAACGAGTACCACCGTTATGAGCAGACAAGACCATGGGCACGTTTCCCAACGGATACAGCCCCAACTGAGAAGAAAAAGAAGTCACAAAAAGGCCTACTGTATGCTACTCAAGACGAAAAGTTATGAGGTCTACCATAGCCAACTATCAGAACAGCTGATTTGTAAAACAATCGTACTGAGACGGTCCATAGCCGATGTCAGGGAGTGTTGCTTTCCGTGCGTGATGTGTCGCTCGCGTGACGGGCGTGGAACAACGAAGCCTTAAGGAGGAAAAGACAGACTGCAGAAAGTCAGTAGTCGCACGAGCAGGTGAATGTGGCGGTTTGCACACCGAGCTGGTTGCTGGGCTTCGCCCGAATTTGAGTTTACGTCAAGCACTAGGTGGCAACGGCCTTGCCGCAGTGGAAACACCGGTTCCCGTCAGATCACAAAGTTATGCGCTGTCGGGCGTGGCCGGCACTTGGAGGGTGACCGTCCGGGTCGCCATGCGCTGTTGCCATTTTTCGGGGTGCACTCAACCTCGTGATGCCAATTGAGGAGCTACTCAACCGAATAGTAGTGGCTCCGGTCAAACAAAACCATCATAACGACCGGGAGAGCGGTGTGCTGAGCACACTCCCCTCCTATCCGAATCCTCAGCTGAGGATGACTCGGCAGTCGGATGATCCCAATGGGCCACTTGTGGCCTGAACACGGAGTACTCAATCACTAGGTGATGTGGTGCCGAAGAGTACATTGGCAGTTGGTGTATGCAGCAGTGGTGGTCGAGCAATGTCGTTGAAATGTTATTAACCCGTCACGTAGGGGCATGCATCGAGGTACAGGGCTGGACACGAAGAAAGCTCCGTGATGCAACGGGTTGAATCGGCCATTGTAACCGTACTGGGCGGCGGCACTGTGTGACTCGCAAAAAGCGTAATGAGGTGGATGCGAAGCTCCTACAGTTGATGACACACTGGAAAGGGGTCGTAGTTGATAGAAACCTATACAAGAAATGTATTTGCAGTTGCGAATATGAACCATCATATAATAATGGTATAATGGAATTTGTGCCGGACCGGATTCGAACCCGGATTTCTCGCTTATCATGAGCGGTCGCCTTACCATAAGGCTAACCGGGTATGATCCACGGCGTGACCCAGACCTCCATATGTCGTCAGCCATGTGTCTACAACCTGCACTCATACATTTATTGTGTATATTCCCGTACAGGGAAGACATTTTAATTGAAAGTCGCTTCAGAGGCGCTGCAGTATCGTATGTACTAGCTGTTACCGGACATGCAACTACAAAAATGTCTCCACTGTATAGGACTATACATAATGAATATACAAGTGCAGACTATAGACAGATCGTTAACGACCTGTGGAGGTTTGGGTCTGTTCGTGACTCGCGCACGCATAACGAAATGGTAAGGCAACCTCTCGCGATGAGCAGAAAATCCTTGTTCGAGTTCCGGTCCTGCAGAAATTTTCATTGCCGTCATTCCATTATACAACTGATGGTTGTCCATATTCACAACTGTTAATAAATATCATGTGTTTCATAACGGCAGAAGTCGCCGTAGTGCCTGTTTCTTCTGACACGCATGCATGTGGCTAAGGATTATTACATTGTATTTCAGATCAACAGAGGCTCCGGAATAAAGTATCGATTGAAAGGTACTCTATGTGACTGAACAAAAATGAACTCCACTTTAGAATGATATGGATGAGCATCTGAAAGCCTGTAAAACATTGTGTTTTAATCCTTTTAGTGGGTCTCATCCTGTTCCTAATAGGAACTGACTTCTATTGGTTTTACGTGAATTTTGTATGTTATCTCTGTCAGCTGATGTGTTCGCTGCACTTGAAACGTAAGGTTTTTATTATTAAGTCTGGTAAAGTAATTTTAAAGGTGGGGTGTGATTTACATTTTATTGAGCATCTTAAGCGCTCCCAAGTAAGTGAAACATAATCTTACTTAATCATTCCAACTTGCAGTCATTGTCCCATTAGTTTACCACAGCAATCGCTCTCAAATATTTTTGCTGCTGTACAGCTACTACTAGAGTTTAATTTCGCATAAGTCAGTTAACTGCTGAGTAATTGTAACGGCACCGCTAGGTGATGGTGTGTACCTTTTATTTAAAGTTGAGTTTTTAAAAGTGTTCCTTATCCATGAATATATTCTTTACTAATAACTGCTGTAATTATGTATTACAATACCGAACTTTTGACGGGTTGTGGACTTTTAAAATAATTGTATTTGTTGTTATACGTACGCTCGTTTCATGTTACCTGTACCAACCTGTAGCCAGACTCTTCATGATACTGCAGGCGGCCACTGTCGGCATAACATGGTACGTGGGGGCGTGTTGTGCGCGTTTTGTAACTGCTTTGTGATGAATGTTTTTCGTGCAGCTGTTTAATTAATCTTAAGTATTCTACATCCATACTCTGCAAGCCACCTGACGGTGCGTGGCAGAGTGTACCTTGAGTACCTTTATCGGTTCTCCCTTCTATTCCAGTCTCGTATTGTTCCTGGAAAGAAAAACTGTCGGTATGCCTCTGTGTGGGCTCTAGTTGCTCTGACTTTATCCTCATGGTCCCTTGGCGAGATATACGTAGGGAGGGAGCAATATACTGCTTGACACCTCGGTGAAGGTATGTTCTCGATACTTCAACAAAAGCCCGTACCGAGCTACTGACCGTCTCTCTTGCAGAGTCTTCCACTGGAGTTTATCTATCATCTCCGCAACGCTTTCGCGATTACTAAATGATGCTGTAACGAAACGCGCTGCTCTCCGTTGGATCTTCTCTATCTCTTCTATCAACCCTATCTGGTACGGATCCCACACCGGCGAGCAGTATTCAAGCAGTGGGCGAACAAGTGTACTGTAACCTAGTTCCTTTGTTTTCGGACTCCATTTCCTTAGGATTCTTCTAATGAATCTCAGTCTGGCATCTGCTTTATTGACGATTAATTTTATATGGTCATTCCACTTTAAATCACTCCTAATGCCTACTCGCAGATAATTTATGGAATCAACTGTTTCCTATTGCTGACCTGCTATATTTTGGCTAAATGATAAAGGATCTTTCTTTCTGTGTATTCGCAGCACATTACGCTTTTCTACATTGAGATTCAATTGCCATTTCCTGCACCATGCGTCAATTCGTTGCAGATCCTCCTGCATTTCAGTATAATTTTCCATTGTTACAACCTCTCGATAGACTACAGCATCATCCGCAAAAAGCCTCAGTGAACTTCCAATGTTATCCACAAGGTCATTTATATATACTGTGAATAGCAACGGTCCTACCACACCCCCCTGCGGCACACCTGAAATCACTCTTACTTCGGAAGACTTCTCTCGATCGAGAATGACATGCTGCGTCTTGTTATCTAGGAACTCTTCAATCCAGTCACACAATTGATCTGATAGTCCATATGCTCGTTCGTAAATACTTTTGCTTCTGGACAGCTACTACTAGAGTTTAATATCGTATAAGTAAATTGACTGCTGAGTAATTGTATTATAATAAAGTGTTGCGAAAGTCTCCTCGCGCTGGCTGTCGGATCATAAAATCAACTTGATTCAATATTTCGGCGATCCAACTACCCATAATCTTCAAGAGAACGCTGCTGCTGAGTCCCACTGGCAACTGTTGTCAAGGCTGCAAATCGTCTTCCTGTATAGACCTCCGTGTCGTGCACGGCGCATGCGCCGCCCATGACAGTCACTGTTCCCTAAGACTAGGCAGGAGGTGCCGCCGTAAGTGCAACACCGGCGGCGGCGATGTATCGCACTCATACACTGTCTTCAAACACTCGGGCTGGCCGACTTTGAACGCAGGATGGTAGTTGGAGCTAGATTCATATGACATTCCATGTCAAGAGTGCCGAGAATAGCAAATTTCAGCCGGCCGTTGTGGCCGAGCGGTTCTATGCGCTTAGTCCGGAACCGCGCTGCTGCTACGGTCGCAGGTTCGAATCCTGCCTTGGGCATGGATGTGTGTGATGTCCTTAGGTTAGTTAGGTTTAAGTAGTTTCTAAGTCTATGGGACTGATGACCTCTTATGTTAAGTCCTATAGCGCTCACAGCCACCAAATTTCAGGCATTATCTCTCGCCACTGACAACACAGGCTACGTGGGGTAGCCGCGCGGTCTCAGGCACCTTGTCACAGTCCGTGCGGCTCTCCCCGTCAGAGGTTCGAGTCTTCCCTAGGGCATGGGTGTGTGTGTTGTCCATAGCGTAAGTTAGTTTAAGTTAGATTAAATAGTGACTTAGGGACCGATGACATCAGCAGTTCGGTCCCATAAGACCTTATCACCACTGACAATACAGTGGCTTACGGGCTTCACTTAACAACCGAGAACAGCAGCATTTGCGCGTAGTTCTCCGTGCTAAGAGACAAGCATGCGTTGATGGCTTACGGTATCACTACGTCGCCTGCAGTGCCTGTCCTGCACTTATGACCATATTGGCTGCAACCTAGAGGACTGGAAGACCGTAGCCTGGTCAAACGAGTCCCAATTTCAGTTGGTAAGAGTTGATGGTACAGTTAGAGTGTGGTGCAGACTCCACAAAGTCATGGACCCAAGTTGTCAACGCTGGCACTGTGCAAGCTGGCGGTGGATCCATAATGGTGTGGGCTGTTCATCTAATTGGAGTCCATTTTCAACCATTCATGGATTTCATTTTCCCAAACAATGATGGAATGTTGAGGATGAAAACGTACCATGTTGCAATGGCACAGTTGTCTGACATTGGTCTGAAGAACACTTTGGGCGGTTCGAGTAAAAGATTTTGGCCTCCCAGATTACCCAACATGAATCCTATCGAACGTTTATGGAGCGTAATCGAGAGGTCAGTTCGTGCACAAAATACTACATAGGCAACATATTCGCAATTATGGATGGCTATAGGGGCAGCATGGCTCAGTATTTCTGCAGGAGACTTCCAACGACTTGTTGAGTCTTTGCCACATCGAGCTGCACCACGTTGGGCATAAGGAGGTCCAGCATGATTTTAGGTGGTATCCTGAGTTTTGTCACCTCATTGTATATGACATTTTGTAAACATAAAGGGAGAATAACATTTCAAATAAAGGTATTTGGCTTACAGCTTATGTCTACATTGTCATTCCTGCATCCAAATTGTAATCACATTGGCTACCACCCTCTCGACCTACAGCTAACTTCTCAGTTCCCAATGATGCAAGAACTGATGAACTGCGTTTAAGATGGTTCAAATGGCTCTAACCACTATGGGACATAACATCTGAGGTCATCAGCCCCCTAGACTTAAACCTAACTAACCTAAGAACATCACACACATCCATGCCCGAGGCAGGATTCGAACCTGCGACCGCAGCAGTCGCGCGGTTCCGGACTGAGCGCCTAGAACCGCGAGACCACCGCGGCCAGCAAATCGCTGTGCAGACACGCCGCATAAGCCTTGGTTTTACATCTCACATTCCGCAATAACGTAGATCGCAAACAAAACAAATTTTCAGTGTTATTTAATTATTTTTGGATCGCTGAAGACATGAATTTTATCTGGTAAAATTGTCGGCATATGGACAGACGCACCCAGTTTCACAGATTTTCACGTGCATGTTGCTACAAATCGTCACTTATTTAGTATCATAATCGAAAAAAGGTCTTTCACAGAAATATATCGACCGAAATATTATAGCATTAGTGCAACGGCGATATGGAGATGCGGAAAATCTACTGAGGAAAGCAATGTAGATGTCCTGGACAGTTTTAACGCAAAAGGACTCATCATTACAATGGGATTTACCTTGCAGGCAGGTCAGTTACATCTGCACATGCGCAGGGTCGCTTTCAACTGAAACAGTAAACGGTCTCGAAAGTAGCTCGAAAACAAATGTAAGATTGACAGTGTCCTCAAAATGTTTAGGAAACTATCTTTGTAATTCTTTCATGGCCACAATGAGCCGTTGAGACTCCGCGTATTCTTTAGCGGCAGTGAGTTTAGGGAACTGGACTGTTTTGTCAAAATGTGTCCCTTCTATAACGTGAGTTTCTTGTGAAATCCATCAGCGTGAAATCTTAAGAAATTGTTCCTCGCCATGCAGTGTCTTACTGTGGGCAGTATGCAGTCAAGCCGTCTTAAAATGTGTGGTCCGGATGTTCCAGTTTTCGTTCCTGCACTCTTTTCGTCTTCATAAATTCAACAACAGCGAGTTTTCAATCGAAAACTCGTTCCAAGTCTGCCCCTTGATTGAATCAACGTCCTTTTCAGTAATAAACTAAGTCTCTAGTTCCATCTGAAACAGTTTCAACTGACAATGGAATAATGCATGCGACATCAGAAATTTTAGTATTTATACCACCAACATCTTAAAGTTATGCATGCCTGCAAATTTGGTATAAACTGTTTCTTGACGTACTGAACAATGAATGCCGTCTGTCGGTCGTTGTAATTCTTTACTCTTTCATTGTCAGCTGTCTATCGGTCGTTGTAATTCTTTGCTCTTTCATTGTCAGCTAAATTCTTTCTGCATGTTATTGTAATATCGTTTCCTAGTAAATTTTCAGTGCTCCTCACTTTTGCGACCGCATAATATATACTGAGAATTCTCATCCATTTCTTCTGCCATTCCCACTGATTTTTAAGGGCTTGTGACAATAGATCGTTGGACTTTTCTCTCTGTGCACACATTCACCGGGCCTGTGAACATACTTCATACTACGAACGAACGGCGAAGGGTAAACAGCGCCGACGCCTCGATGCTGCCGAACTGAAGAGAGTTGTGCCGACCGAAAAATGTCACACCGCAATACCAAATGAAATTTCACGCTGTATGGAGTACTTGCGAGAAGGAACGAGCAAAGGCGATACAAGCAGAGCCTTATCCGGCCCTTCGCCCGCACACATGGCTGGAGTGAAGTTTGGCACGTGGTGGCCGGCCCTGGTATAGACATTATTTGTTTATGCTGTTTATTGGTTCAAATGGCTCTGATCACTATAGGACTTAACATCTGAGGTCATCAGTCCCCTAGACTGAGAACTACTTAAACCTAACTAACCTAAGGACATCACACACATCCATGCCCGAGGCAGGATTCGAACCTGCGACCGTAGCAGTCACGCAGTTCCGGACTGGAGCGCCTAGAACCGCTTGGCCACCGCGGCCGGCCTGCTGTTTATTCCAAACGGTGTCAGGTGTGCTCATAGGTATTAAGATTGTAGACAAGCTGGGTACAGGCATCTCCGGAATGTGTATCAGAGCCTCGATAGGAGCAATAACATCCTACTCAGACACGCCGCCGCAGGCTCTACTAGAAAATGGTGACGTGGGTAAGGAAGCCTCCTTGTCAGGGTAAAAAATATGGTCTTCGATTCAGAGTTGCAAGGAAAGTACCAAACTGTGTATGCAGACGTAGGAGTGACTGGTGCAAAGACTGCAAATGAAGTGTGCTGTATATCTTGTACCAAATACTGTCAATTACAGATCTTATTAATCGTGAACGCGGCTTTCCATTGGATAAAGCGTGGGACCCGATGATTTCTTCAATATCTACAGAAAGAAAACATTTTATGGCTAGTAACACATCTAGCGACAGGTAATTTTATTTATTGGCTATCATAATTTTAACTTCGAAAGCTCGCATTCCGACAGAAATCGCGCATGTACACTACTGACCATTAAAATTGCTACACCAAGAAGAAATGCAGGTGATAAAGGGGTATTCATTGGATAAATATATTATACTAGAACTGACATGTGATTACATTTTCACGCAATTTGGGTGCATAGATCCTGAGAAATCAGTACCAAGAACAACCACCTCTGGCCGTAATAACGGCCTTGATATGCCTGGGCATTGAGTCAAACAGAGCTTGGACGGCGTGTACTGTTACAGCTGCCCATGCAGCTTCAACACGATACCACAGTTCATCAAGAGTAGTGACTGGCGTATTGTGACGAGCCAGTTGCTCGGCCACCATTGACCAGACGTTTTCAATTGGTGAGAGATCTGGAGAATGTGCTGGCCAGGGCAGCAGTCGAACATTTTCTTTATCCAGAAAAGCCCATACTGGACCTGCAACATGTGGTCGTGCATTATCCTGCTGAAATGTAGGGTTTCGCAGGGATCGAATGAAGGGTAGAGCCACGGGTCGTAACACATCTGAAATGTAACGTCCACTATTCAAAGCGCCGTCAATGCGAACAACAGGTGACCGAGACGTGTAACCAATGTCACCCCATACCATCACGCCGGGTGATATGCCAGTATGGCGATAACGAATACACGCTTCCAATGTGCGTTCACCGCGATGTCGCCAATCACGGGTGCGACCATCATGATGCTGTAAACAGAACCTGGATTCATCCAAAAAAATGACGTTTTTCCATTCGTGCTCCCAGGTTCGTCGTTGAGTACACCATCGCAAGCGCTCCTGTCTGTGATGCAACGTCAAGGGTAACCGGAGCCATGGTCTCCGAGCTGATAGTCCATGCTGCTGCAAACGTCGTCGAACTGTTCGTGCAGATGGTTGTTGTCTTGCAAACGTCCCCATCTGTTGACTCAGGGATCGAGACGTGGCTGCACGATCCGTTACAGCCATGCGGATAAGATGCCTGTCATCTCGACTGCTAGTGATACGAGGCCGTTGGGATCGAGCACGGCATTCCGTATTACCCTCGTGAACCCACCGATTCCATATTCTGCTAACAGTCATTGGATCTCGACCAACGCAAGCAGCAATGTCCCGATACGATAAACCGCAATCGCGATAGGCTACAATCTGACCTTTACCAAAGTGGGAAACGTGATGGTACGCATTTCTCCTCCTTACACGAGGCATCACAACAACGGTCACCAGGCAACGCCGGTCAACTGCTGTTTGTGTATGAGAAATCGGTTGGAAACTTTCCTCATATCAGCACGTTGTAGGTGTCGCCACCGGCGCCAACCTTGTGTGAATGCTCTGAAAAGTTAATCATTTGCATATCACAACATCTTCTTCCTGTCGGTTAAATTTCGCGTCTGTAGCACATCTTCGTGGTGTAGCAATGTTAATGACCAGTAGTGTACTATCACCTCTACGCGTTCTTCTGCACGCCGTAGATGTGTCATTATTTTAAGAGGGCGCAAAACTCGACAGATGTCGCTCATGTAGCGGCTGCCTTTGAACATGCTTCTCAGCGCCAGTTTTTTAGTGCAAAATTAGCGATGTGAACTAACAGTCTCTAGTGCTAAACATTCAGTTTCAGAGGGCTGAATGGCTGGTAGCAGAAATATAGTGGCAAGAAGTCGACGTCATGCGGTTGCAATCCCGAAACTTCCTTGAATGCGCGCTTTCCCTCTTACACTGTCTGCCTCATTTGCAGCAGTCTTGTACCGCCTGGTTTTCTGGCTAAGTGCAGTCTGTCGATGTCAGTGTGAGGGTGGAGTGCATTGTGAATTGTCACGAGATTCCTTATTTGCATGTCCAGAGAGACGTGATACTTACAATTTCATATTTCCCATGAGGAAAAATTGATTGAGGGATCTATACGAAACGACGTAAGTATCCAGGGAATCTGACGTTTGATGCATTTCACCGTGACACCGTGAGAGATACGAAGGCCAGTGGACGATGCCTTACGTAACGCGCACTTGGGCACCGCTGGATGTATCCACTTGTCATTCAATTAAAAACAGCTTCTTAGTAGATCGTAGCACTCATTTTCGCTCCGTGGTACGGATTCCATGCGCCAGCTACAGCGTTAAGGAGGTATCCTGACCAACGAACGTTCAACTGTGGCCCGCAACTCGCAGCCACTGGTCGCATCTTGTAAGAGGGGTGGCAGGCGCACACACATCTCCCTCGATTGCGTTATATATGAACCCTGTGGTGGCGTGGAAGACCGGGGTTCACAAACTGTTTCTTTATAACGTCGTATTCCTCAAATAAATCTGATAAAGTGGAATGATGTGTTGTATTACTGAAGCTACAGACCGTCTGGGTGGTTCTGGAAGCTAACTAATGAAAATGATTGATGGTAAGACTCGATATACGATGTATACCGGACGCCATTTCATCCCATGTAAAACATCCGTCAACAGTCGAATCCATCCGCTACCGACTGATAGAATCCATATTGTATGGCGCGTTTCATTTCCTCGTGTGGTGTCCGACGTACATATACTCTGCCATGCCCACGCAGTAGCGTGTGCTGCAAATTGTCAATCCAGGCAACGTTTCGTAATCTTTGGAACGTTCAATGGCTGCTGCCCATGTTAACCAACAATTCCTTCTTTTAGTCAGCTTGTTTCATAAATTTCTTTTTTCTCCAATTCTATTCAGTACCTCCCCATTTGTTATCCTAACTATCCATCCGGTCTTCAGCATTCTACCGTAACACCACATTTCAAAAGATTCTATTCTGTTCTTCACTGAACTGTTAATCTGACGCGTTTCAATTCCATACAAGGTTACGATCCAGACAAATAACTTCAAAAAAGACTTTCTAATTCTTAAGTTGATATTAGGTGTTTAACATCTTGTATAAACCTTTGTATAACTGACTACAGCTATCCAATGAAGGCCATAAATAAATAATATTAATAACAATAATAATAATAATAATAAGATGTTAAAAAATTTCTATTTGTCAGCATCGCTCCTCTTGATATTTTCAGCAAGCATTTTTATATCGCCGCTATTTCGACCATCATTAGTTGTTCTGCAAAGGCACAAAAATTATCCACCACTTTCAATGTCTCATTTGCTGACCCATTTCCCTACATATCGTCTAATTTACACTACACACAATTGCTCTTCTTTTACTTTTCTTGACATTCATTTTATTATCTCTTTGCAGAAGACTGTCTGAACCGTTCACCTGACCTTTTAAGTTCTTTGCTGCCCCTGACAGAATTACTTTTTTCATCAGCATTTTTATATTTCTTCTCCTTAATACTTAACTGACTTTCGGAATTTCTCCTTCGTTTCCTTTACTGTTTGCCCACTGTATAGGCAGAATAGCATCGCAGACAAGCTACTGCCTTCTCTCACTCCACGCTCAATTGCAGTTTCTCTTTCACTCCTTGCACTATTATAACTGAAGATTGGTTTCTGTTCAAGCTGTAAATAACTTTTCACCCCCTGCGTATTATCCCAGCTACCTTTAGATTTTCAAAGAGTACATCCCCGTTAATATTGTCGAATTCCTTCTCTAAATCTACAAAAGTAATAAAGGTATGTTTTGTAAGGTACACGTGCAGGTGCTAAGGGGCGATCGGAATGGTTGGAAATGTACAACACACTTCGTACGCCGCGATTGCAGTGTATACACTTTTATTGTTCCAATATGACCGCTTAAAAAGCCTTATGCTGCATCACTCTTTTTATGGGTGATATTTCGCAGGACCCCTCCAGACCTGGCCAGTTTAGCATTCGTACTCGCGTCATTGTGGTTTACTTTTTATGTCATGTTGCTTTGTTAATTAAAAATATAGGTTTTTTTTTTAATTTTTAGTTATTACTGTTGTTTTCTCACCGTCAATAAGCACACAGCATGCAATTATTACAGATTCTATAAGGAGCCTAAGCCATAGCAATATTTTTTGTATGGTGAGGTGACATTTCCGATTGTTATATCAGGCACTTTTAAAAATCGACCTTTATTCCTGGTGCACCACTATGCATTGCTTCTTACCACAGCACGTGGTCACTGTTGACCGCGTTTTACCTTTTATCCGCCGAAGCCGTATGGCGACCGCCATTTAATTTTTAGTTTCGGACTTCCATTTCTGCATCGCGTTTTTTTAAGCCCTTTTTCCACGTGCCGTCCGCCCCCGTCAGCTGAGTAGACAGCGCGGCGGAATGCCATGCCATGAGGGCCGGGTTCGAGTCCCGGCTGGAGGAGGAGATTTTCTCCGCTCAGGGACTAGGTGTTGTGTTGTCCTCATCATCATTTCATCCCCATCTCCGACGCGCAAGTCGCCCAGTGTGGCGTCGAATGCGATGAATACTTGCCCTCGGCGGTCGAACTTCCCCGAATGGGGGACTCCCGGCCCACAATGCCGTACGCTCATTTCCATTTCCACGTGTCTCTATTCTGTCCACTGGGTCTGGCGTAAAGTCGTTTAACTCCTCTCTGTGTTCGTGTTCTATAGTTTTGACGTGGGCGCGTCTGACCCCAGCTGTTTCTTGCGCCCTAAAGCAAAACAGAAAAAAACAATTTAGCTTGTGCTACACAAGCCATCCAGTGGCAAAATAGGTAACTTAGTAGCACCGGCATTGTAGTGCTGTACAGCGAACTTGGCAGAGTCGTGTTTGCATGCATTAATGGTACGAGGATTTTATCTACTGTGTGCATTTTATCTACTGGATTTTTGTCAAGACATGTATACGTATTGGAGTGCCGTTTATACTTTGATTTGAAGCAATATAACATGGAAGTTTTCTAACAAGTTCCAGAACATACGTGAACTCTTTTATTTTATATAATCGGTGAAATTGATTGTAATCTCTCTCCCCCCTTTATTATCTTTATGTTTTCCCCTTGAATCAGGTGATGGTAGCATAAGACTATTGACGCCGGTCATCTTCGAACAATAAGTGTCTGCACGGCGATCGCGGCTTACGAGCTGTGTTCCTCGTCTCCTAAAGTATATCTACCTTTCATCAACCTGTCTTCTACTGTAAATCGTGGGATTAGTACTCCCTCGCGATTTCCTTCATTTCTCTAGAACCCAAACAGATTTTCCCTGATGTCCGCGTCCACCAGTTTTTCCATTCTTCTGTACGTAATTCGTGTCAGTATTTTGCAACCATGGCTTGTTTGCCTTTCCCATAGTAGTAGACCCAAAAGAATGTCAGTGTAACTGCGGCTGAAACGTTTATTTCATGAGTGATAGTCTTTTACAATATGAAATGATACCATACGAAGAAAACCCTCATGGTAACTCTCCCGCAGCCGAAGCCTACACAGTTATGTTGTCATTGTATGTTTTCCTAAAGGTCTCAATAATTCTGAGCACTTATGGCACGGCCGCCAAAAACACGATTGCTTGATGCCTCTTGCAGGTGATCAGACAGGATGCTTACCATTACAGAGCCTCCAGCAGCTTGATCAGTCTCCTGCTGACATGCAGGATCAGTAGATTCATGAGGTTGTCCCCATACCCGTACACTTCCGTCCACTCGATACAATTTGATACGAGACACGTCCGACTCCAACATGTTAGCAGTCATCAACAGTCCAACGTCGATGTTGACGGGCCCAGGCGAGACGTAAAGCTTTGCGTCGTGCAGTCATCAAGGGTGCATGAGTGTAACGTTGAATGGTTCGCACGCTGACACTTGTCGATGGTCCAGGACTGAAATCTGCAGCAATTTGCGGAAGGGTTGCACTTCTGTCACGTTGAATGATTCTCTTCAGTCGTCGTTGGTCCTGTTCTTGCAGGATCTTTTTTCTGCCGCAGCGATGTCGGAGATTTGATGTTTTACCGGATCCCTGATATTCACAGTACACTCATGCAACGATCGTACGGGAAAATCCCCATTTCATCGCTACCTCTGAGATGCCGTGTCCCATCGCTCGTGCGCCGACAATAACACCACGTTCAAACTCACTTAAATGTTTATAACCTGCCATTGTAGCAGCAGTAACCGATCTACCAAATGCGCCAGACACTTGTCTTATATAGGAGCTGCCGAACGCAGCGACGTATTCTGCCTTTTTACATATGTCTCTATTTGAATATACATCCCTATACCAGTTTCTTTGGCGCCTCAGTGTGTAATGATAGACTGGTGCATTTACATAAAGAATACCGTCTGACGCAGAGAACTACTCTATTTCATGAAGTCTCACGATTACACTGGTATGACGTGAGAACTTCACAATCTTGCTCGATTATTACTTAACTTATTATTTAACAAAGAGGTATGTAACGTGAAGATCTTATTAACCGTCCTGGTGAGTTTCAGTAGAGGAAAGCGAGGTACCCGTAGTTTATTTAAAGTCTTCAAAAGTTAAACTTTTTACGCGTCGTGAAATGTCTAGTGACAGTTAATTTTACTATGTTGACATCAGAATTTTTTCCGCGGGGCCTTAATGCGGTAGACGACGTGCATATCACCATTACGCATGCGCAAGAGCGACATGGATGGAACGTCATTTGAAGAGGACACCCAACCGGACAGAGGGCGCTCTTGCAGCTGTAACCTATACGCATGCGCTTCCGTGTCAATTTTTGGTATAACCTTAATGACGTGCACCGGCAACCTGGAAACGGCTGAATGGCTGTCAGCCGAAATATCATCGCAATATTCGACGCCATTCGGCTACATTCCCAAAACTTCATTACACTAATTTCTCATTACTCATTACGCAGGGAAAACTTACAGACCTACAGAACTATTAAAGGTTACTATTTCAGTGGCACAAAAGCTCTATGCAGCTTCAGTCCCAACACTTCTCTGGTGCAACTCGAACTGCTACAATAGCGACGCAACGAAGCCGTCACTCGGCAACGTACTCCTCCCGTAGGAGCAGGCCCAGAAGCACGACTGACGGAACGGTTTGGCGATCGGTGCGTGGCACAGTGTAGCGAGACAGCAGCAGTGAGCAGGATGTATGGGTAAGTACCGCTAATTTCAAGGAAAATCGTCCGTCTCGATAGCTGCGCGATCAGCGCTGCTGCTGGATAACTGAAGGGACTTGGGTTCGTTTCCTGGCCTCGTCGAACGAACAATTTCTGCGCTCGGGGACTGGGTGTTGTGTTATCTTTACGGTCGTCTCGTCGTAATTGTCATTTTGCTGTTGAGTTGGCTGAAAGCTAATTAATTTAAAAAAGGAAGTTTGGGGAGTGGCGGAGTGAGAGCGTAACTTAATGTCAGCTTACAACATGGCTGATACTTAAAACTAAATAACATCCCAACAGTTTATTCTACGTAGAAAGCGCCTAATGCAGGTTCAGTGTGTAAGTTCAGAAACAGTGCGAAAACATAAAATATAAAAATAGAGAAGGAACTCGGGTATATAGCACGTTCCTATATCGTGCACGTATTTTGTTTCAACGCTACTTGGACGGACATTCCGTTGTGAAGGGGAAGTCATTGTGTAGCTCGCTTTTTCGGACACAACACGAATGTTCAGATGAAGTAGATGCTACTTTGATTAATGACAAATTACGAACAAGCACAGAGCGGACTGTATGTAACGCGTAATAAACTCCGGATTTTACGCTGAGAAGTAGCCTCTGTAAGAATTACTGCCGAAAAGGGGAAAATAACACTACGGAAACACAGTAAATAAAGTCGAAGAACCTTATACAGGACTTACGACACCTGAGGAATGACTCCAGGTAACACGTTTGTAGAAAAAATGTCAAGCATCAGTTATCCACATAATACTCTTCGTGGCAAAGGCGCCGTAATAAGTCACACAAGTGAAGTATCAGCATTAAAATTTATCTCATATCTAGCTGTTAACAGCAGCCGTGCTAGCATGTCGGTATGTTTGTTATGATGAGGGACGGGGAGTAAGTAAAGCTGCTGTGCGTTTAATAACATTATCTGCCCTCAAGTGTCTGCCTCTTCGGGTAAGCACAGCTCGCGATGTACACCCGCTCTCCCCCTCACAAGCTGTCCCAACGCATGATGCGTCGGCATGCGCAGCGTCTCTGCCGAGTACTGCGTATTGAGGGGCACGGGCCGGCCGGTGTGGCTGTGCGGTTCTAGGCGCTTCAGTCTGGAACCGCTTGACCGCTACGGTAGCAGGTTCGAATCCTGCCTCGGGCATGGATGTTTGTGATGTCCTTAGGTTAGTTAGGTTTAAGTAGTTCTAAGTTCTAGGGGACTAATGACCTCAGCAGTTGAGTCCCATAGTGCTCAGAGCCATTTTTGACTGATGACCTCAGATGTTAAGTCCCATAGTGCTCAGAGCCATTTGAACCATTTTGAGAGGCACGGACAGCAGTGCGCATCTATACCTCGTGCTATTGAGGTAGCTGGACATTATACAACAACGCGTATATGGAACAAATAACATGGAATATCGATTAAACACATTAAAGATTGTATAAGCATTGTATTCAACTCTTTGCAACTTGTCACGTAGCACTTATTAAAAAATAATACTATTTTCACTGTGGAGAAAAAAAAAAGAAGGGAGAAGCCACTATAGACTTAGGCTGTACGTTGTTTTGAAGCCAGAGTGGGCCTGCCGCCATATTAACTGGCCCCAAACATAAGCGACTGCTGTTTACGACTGCCTCTTGTTCATTATTTCTGTCATGCGCACGCAACGGCTGTTTTAAGTACTAAAAATTACAGTGCTTATATGAATAACGTAGTGTAAGGAAGGCAATTTCGAAAAAAAATTTTCTGTTCTTGAGTACGTATTTGCTCTGGTAATACGACACATTTGGCGTCCTTAACGTACCATGTTTTTGTTCACATATTTCGAATAGCGAAGAAGAGACGGGTGTGAGATGAAAAGGATGCTTTCCTAATGCATTTTATTGCACTTCTATTATATTTCTATCGATAGCAAATGAAGCTGTAATTCCGAAACCAATGTTTGTTTCCTTACTGGTACTGCCTCTTGTTTGTCACATTTTCAGCTTTCAGCTCGTAAGCACATTATTTTTAATGTTCAAGTGTGCAAGAAACTTACCTACATGTTGTTTGCTAGCCCATAAACTTGTGCAGTGAGGAAAGAAGCAAGGCATGCTGACCGGCCGCTGGTGGCCGAGCGGTTCTGGCGCTACAGTCTGGCACCGCGCGACCGCTAAGGTCGCAGGTTCGAATCCTGCCTCGGGCAGGGATGTGTGTGTTGTCCTTAGGTTAGTTAGGTTTAAGTAGTTCTAAGTTCTAGGGGACTTATGACCTCAGCAGTTGAGTCCCATAGTGCTCCGAGCCATTTGAACCATTTGAACCAAGGCATGCTATTGCATATTGTGCACGTCAACAAAGTGAACGATTATTCAAATGTCAAAGAAACAGAATTGCATAGAGGAATACCTCCATGCAGAACAGAGTTCTTGTTTTATTATATTCTCAGTGTATTACTTTAGCTGTACTTCATGCATCTTCTCACTTTGAAATTTTACTTATGACGCTTGATTTAGTTTCTGCTACAGACAAGGCGTCATAATGAATGTCATTTCTACTTCTGATATTGTAATTGTGTTCATCATTGTTGCCAGTCGCTTTGGCCAAGCGGTTCTAGGCACTTCAGTCCTGAACAGCGCTGCTGCTACAGTCGCAAATTCGAATCCTGCCTCGGGCATGGATGTGTGTGATGTCCTTAGATTAGTTAGGTTTAAGTAGTTCTTGGTCTAGGGGACTGATGACCTGAGATGTTAAGTCCCATAGTGCTTAGAGCCATTTGAACCATTTCATCATTGTTCCTGTTGAACATACACATGATCGCTGTCTCCAGCTGTTCTAGCCAGAATCTTTTCTAAAAGGGGAGAAAATGCGAGCAATGAATAATTATCGGTGAGAGAAATTTAAGGCATGAGATGCTGCCCCAAAAATCAGTGCGATTACGAAGCCTTTGTTGCACGAGAAACAGTTCTTAGACACAATGTGGCTCGGATGTCGGAGCGTTTGAGATTTACAGCGCAGTGAAAGACTCAGCAAAGGAGAGAAAGAACGGACAATGACCAAAGTAAGGCAAATCTAAAGTCAAATGACAGCAATAAACCCACTACAATAAAAGTAAACAGTGCAACCGGAATTAAAACATACAAAAGTAAATATTACTTCAGCGGCTCCACTTACAAAAAAAAAGTGATTCCTTTGAATTTTAGATTATGATCGGGGAGGTTATCACACTCGTAAACAACGCAAGCTGGCATTTTAATGAAACAACTTCGTCTCCTCACAAAGCAGCCAACATGGTCCAAACTGGGCACAGGCACGTCAGAGCGACGCCACGGGGAAGTCTCACCTCGCGAAACCATGGAGATACGAATGCGGTATACCTAATGTTTTGGGCTACTTAAGATGGAAGACGTCGGCTTCAAGTTTGTGACGTAATTACAACTCTCTCCTTTTGTTACCTCCATGATTTTCGTAAATATGATAATGATCAAAAGTCAAAGAGTAAGTAGATTTTTCAAAAAAGTAAATATTTTAATCCGATTTGCGCAGTATTCTTCAAATTAATAAGAGCCTTGTACTATGCACTTTCTAAAGTAGTCTGTGTTTTTCCTCCGGGATCAACATATCTCCATACCCAATTTCGTCGAAATCGGTTCAGCGGGTTAGTCGTAAAAACGAGACAGAGTTACTTTCGCATTTGTAACATTAGCATAGATAAAACTTTCTATTAGGACGTCTTTTTTTACTACCCGACTTAGATGGAATATATAGCCTATACAGTGCTATGCGACTCAACTTCTGAGGTCATCAGTCACCTAGAACTTAGAACTAATTAAACCTAACTAACCTAAGGACATCACACACATCCATGCCCGAAGCAGGATTCGAACCTGCGACCGTAGCGGTCGCTCGGCTCCAGACTGTAGCGCCTAGAACCGCACGACCACTCCGGCCGGCACTGTGCGACACAATCAGAAACTTATGACATAGTTTTTTTATTGCATGGGGCAATAAACATTGGAACAACTGTCAGTGAAGGTAGTTACATCTATCTCTGCCTCTATACTCTGCAACTCACCTTACGGTTTGTGGCGGAGTGTACTATGTGTAGTACTGTCACTTCCCCCATTTTCCTGTTCCAGTCGCGAAGGGTTCGCGGGAAGAACAATTGTCGGTATGCCTGCGTGTGAGCTACAATCTCTCTAGTTTTATCTGCATGGTCCTTTTGCGAGATTTCTGTAGGAGGAAGCAATATATTGGCAGACCCTCCTGGGAACGTATGACCTCGAAACATCAACAGTAAACTACAATGTGATGCAGAACGTCTCTCTTGCGGCGGCTGCTACTGGTTTTGGTAACACTTACGTGCTTACTAAATGAACATGTAACAATACGCACTATTCTTCTTTGGATCTTCTGTACTTCCTCTGTCAGTCCTATATGGTACGTATTCCATTCTGACGAGCGGTATTCAAGTACTGGTCGAACTAGGGTTTTACAGCCACCGGTTTTGTTGACGGACTACATTTCCTGAGGATCTTTCATTTAATCTCAATCTGGAATCTGCGTTTCCTGCGATTAGTTTTATGTGGTCGTTCCACTTTAAATCGCTCAGTACAAAAGCTGCTAAATATTTTATTGAAGTAATTGCTTCCAATGATTGTTCTTCAATCGTGTAGTAGTATCTGTATGTCGTCGGGTTAAATTTTACAAATTTCGTTGTAGATTTAAAAGTATCCAATTATTATATCCCTGCGAAGTAGCGACGAGGGTATCCCACCATCGGACAACGACATGACGGTGGAGTCGACTAGCCGCCTCGACAAGGAGCCGAGCATAGTCACTGCTCCGTGTACCAGCAGCAGCCTCCAGAGGGGGCAGCTCAACCATTTGGTTAGCAGAAGTTTTAAATATCCGCTCCCCACAACTGTACAAGAAGTACTCCATAGCGCGCCATTACAGTATTGTGTTGATTGACTCGCTGTGGATATGGATTTCGATTCGGATACAACTGATACTCTTTGTGTATAGAAGATGACGGACAATACATCAATTCTGGAACTCATCGGCTTGCAACTTCCTGGCTGAACTGATGCATCGCTTTCTCCCGTCTTGTGCCGTTTGTCAGCGTGTTCCGCACCGGTCTGTACTTTGCTCCGAGAAGTGCGCGTAGAGAACAATTTGTGGGAGGTTTCAGAATGTGTACCAGTCTTCATTACATCACAATGAACATCCGTCTCTGTGAAATGCACGGAAGAGAATACTTCCCCGTTGTGGGGTTTCTTCCTATTCTTCCTATTCGATTCACTGTGAGCTGTTATTAATCAGATATTGCTTTCACGTTCCCTACGGAAGCTATTCCTAGGTTCCAACATAATACTAGATCTTGGATTTTTGTAAGTGGGCTTTCACACGATAATTGACGCTTGCATCTACAAGCGTCCACCAGTTGTGGTTTTTCAGCTTATCAGTGATGCACTGCCGTGAATCAAACAAACTTGTGGCCGCTCGTGCTGTACTGCTTTGATTATGTTCAGTATTACCTGAAGTCGTATTTGGTGTGTGCCCGACGAATTTCAGCAACTTTATGTGATAGAACGCACGAGTCTTTTGTGAGTAATTTGTTTTTTAGACTGACTGCATTTTACCAGTTCTCAGTCAATCGACCGAAGTATGCCCTTTGCTTTACCAACGACTGAGCCTAGGTTAAATCAGCTCTTTCCGCGTCACTGCTGCTTCTCCATCAAGACATACGCGTCATAGATAGTAAAAGTTTTGGAGGTAAGCACTGTTGTGAAGAAATAATCTAATCAATTCTAACGATTTAGTTATTAAGAACAAATAACACGCGGTCTGAAGCTACAGATTGGGGCGCATATTCTAAAGAAAGCATTTAACTTACACTCTGAATATCCAGCACAAAACAAGCACGAAAAATAAGAGCCATTGTCATGGTGGAGTTTAAGTACAATAACTTCTTGCAGAGGGTTTTCATAGACACATGCATTTTAACTTCTGTACTGCTAATATAGCAAAATTAAGTAAATATCTATCTTTTCTACAGCAACATTTTCTTGAGCTTAATGAAGTATTACAATAAGTCCAAAAAGTGTTCGTCTAGCTTAATATTTTTTTAAAAAGCAAACAAGTCTGTGACACTCGAAAATAAACGAATGTAAAATGTGGACCGCCATTCCTGTGGAAAGTACCTCAATAAATCATTTTTATTGAGAAGCAAGGAATAATATACATTCATTGTGGAAACAAGAGTAACGCAATAAAAATTTCATACAAAACCTACTTCATAAAGTATTCGTCCACTATCTGAATATTTAAAAAATTCACGCTCTGTGACGAAAATTAAATGCTGACACACAGCACACTCTAGAGTCAACCGTCCGAACCATTGGCTGGCACGTGTTGTTGTTATCAGCGGCGCAGGGAGAGTGCAGTTCGCAATACGGGCCGTAAGGCTAGTGAGACAATCCTAACTGAAAGAAAACTTACTCCTCACTCGCATAATTAGTGGAACTCTTCTTACGAGATTTCTAAAGTAGCCGACAGACCCACATCGACGGTTCAGTCGACAATAGGCCACTTCTACGTAACCAAAACATTGAGAAATCAGCCACAGACCGGAAGCCCACCCTCACCGACCAATGCAGACGTGAGATTTATCGTGATGGAAATCAAGAAATATCCTAAAATCAGCACTCCTAAGTTGGTTAGGCAGTTAGAGACGAGGGGCAAGAAGGTAAGTGCCAACAGTCATAAATACCTGCAGAAAGTATGTGCATATTGGCCAGGTAACTCGCAAGAAATATTGGACCAGTTAACAGAATCGGGTGAAACGTTTTGATTTTGCCCTAGGACATAGATTCAAGAAAAGACGCCTGGAATAGAGTTACATTTGGAAATTTGTGGCAAGTTCCTATGGGACAACCAAACTGCCAAAGTCATCGGTCCCTAGGCTTAACACTACTTAATCTAAGGACAACAAAACGCCCACGCCCGAGGGAGGACTCGAACCTCTGACAGGAGGAGACGCTCGAGCAGTGACAAGGTGCCATTAGACCGCGCCCCGCGGTTACCCCGCGCGCCAATAAAGATATATTTTCAGATTAGAGTAAGTGTAACATAGTCGAATCGGATGACGGGCGAATAGCATGGCACAAGAAAAACACGGAGATGCTGCCGCAGAACCTCGTAGTTGGGATTCCCTGATTTCCTGATGCTGTGGTGGTGAGTGAGTGCTGCAGGTGTGGGCAAACAACATTTTATGGAGGGTACGCTGGATCACAAGATGTGTAAAATCCGAGCGCCAATTAATCTTTCAACAGGACAGCAGCCAGAAGTATCCGGCTGGAAGTACGAACACGTCGCTCAGGCAACACCTTTGGAAAATGCTCGAAGAGAACATCAGCAAAAGACAAATTTCTAACAAGAAAGACATAAAAGGAGCTCTTCAAGAAGAATGGAACAAAATTCCATCGTCTGTGAGTGCAAACTTAGCTGTAAACCCAGATGACTGCAAGCGGTGATAAACGCAAAGAAAAACTCTACTAAATATTAATTTTTGTGATTTAAACAACGTTTTCAGGCTCTACATATCAGAAAACATGAGTGGACGAATAGTTCTGAAGTAGTTTTTATATGAGATTTTTATCTTGTTGAACATGTTATTGCTATGAATATCTTTTGTTCGTTGTTTTTCAGTAAAAATTATTTACTGAGGTACTTTCCATAGGACTGGGCCTTCAGATTTTGTGTTAGCTTCTTTTCGCATGCCACAGACTTGCATATTAGTGTTCCGTACCCCAGTTCGTAAAAACGGAACCCTTACAGGATCACTTTGTTGTCCATCCGCCTGTCTTTCTGTGTATCCGACTGTTCAAAACCCTTGTTCTGAGGAACGGTTGGACGTATTAAGTTGAAATCCACTCACATATTAAGGTCTATGGTCCCTTGTGATGTAAAAAAGTGAAGCTTCTAAGAAAATGCAATTAAAAGATAAGGCCGTTTATACCACATGTTTTCATATTCGTAAATTGACTCATCGAAATTTACTTCCCGTTGACCTAGAAGCATGAAATTTGCCAACAAGGAAGGTGTCACCGTACAACCAAAGGGAAAAGTATGAAAAATGTTAATTTGCTATTCTATCGCACGAAAAACAATTCTTTTTTTGTAATATGTTATCTCACTGTTTGTCCGTTTGTGTGTCAAGACCCCCTTTTCTCAGGAACGGTAGACAGGATCAAGTTGAAATTTATGTCACATACTAAGATCTACGGCCACTTGGTGGTGTAACAAATGTAAGCTTCCAAGTCGATACAATCAAAAGATATGCCCATTTATGTCACATAGTTTGACACTCGCAAACTCACTCATCAAATCCTGTAGGGTCCTTCCTGTTGGTCTAGAATCATGAAATTTGGCAAGAATAATGGTTTCACAATGCAAGTAAAGGGCAAAATCCTAAAATGTTAATTTGTAATTACATCACACGAAAAAATATTTGTCATTTGTTATCCGACTTCAAATATGACATTAAAACATTCTCGAAAGTCTTGCAATCCCTAGGACCGACATCTTCCCAGAATCAATGTCGATAATAGAGAAAAATAATCAATATCCTGGATTCCCAGAATGGATGACCTGTCTGTAAACGTAATTAAGTTTGTACGGAGCCGTCAGTCAGCGAGTCCTACCTACACCCGTCCATTTATTATTTTTTTTAAATATGCAGCTAGACGAATACTTTTTGCACTCACTATACGTGAAAAAAGAAAAATTTTATATCATCAGCCAGCTTACGTCACATGCTTGAACATCCAGCTTCCGACGTTTCAGAGTAACGATGTGCTGAAGATGAGGGAGCGAGAAACAAAGGCAGCCAGAGGCTATAAATATCCTTCGATTGAAGAGAAACAAAAGACTGACGCTTCGATGGGGTCGCCGCAACACGCTACCCGCCGCCTTCCTGCTGTCTGCAGCTGCAACGATCAGACTAATCGCTGGATCCTACCGCAACATCTCTGCAATTTCTCGCTCATGTGGGTGCACGACGGGGTAAGCAGCTGCCGAGCGGCTATTTATCTGAAATTAGATTCTCGTAAGTTCCTACGACTTAATGCAACTGATCGGCTGCATTTGTGCTTTGTCATGTTTTCTGTTTCTAACTAAACACAGTGACGGAAAAAAAATCACAGTCCCAAGAAACAATTGTGCGCCATAAACGAAAGTTGGTAGATACGTTTCTAAACCTCAGTGGTGATGTCTATTCATATTTCGCGCCAGTTGCATTAGAGTGGCTGTAATAGCACTTCTATGACGATGCAAGTTAGAATTGCCTTAAACAATCGCTGCAACGGCCGTTAGCGTTAGTCACCTTTGAGGCGACAAAGACGCCAATATCAAAACCTCACTGAGACTGAATGTGGTGTTGTAATAGGGATACAAGAAGTACGAGAAGTTGGATGTTCGTTCTGCGGTAATGCAGAAAGACTAGGCAGGAATGTAGCCACTGGACACGATTAGAATTATATTAATACCTTCAGCTGCTGACGGGCGTTGATATATATCAACGGAGCAGGTGAAAATCTGTGCCCCGACCGGGACTCAAACCCGGGATCGCCTGGCAGACGCTCCGTCCATTTGAGCCACCGAGGGCACAGAGGATAGTGCGACTGCAGGGAATATTTCGCGCACGCCTCCCACAAGACACACATTCTCACCTTCTATGTCCACGCACTATATTTGTAGTGTGTCCCCCCCCCCCCCCCCCCAACACACACATTACTCGTGAAAGATATTCTTACCAAGTCCCGTAAGAGTTCGGGGAATATGTGTGCATCCGCACAGAAGAAGAAGGTCATGACCGACATTGCCAGAACTATAGACTTATATGGGTACGGAGTCTGTTCTTTCGGACATGTCCGAAAGAACAGACACCATACCCATATAAGTCTATTGTACACGAATGTTGGCTGTGTGATCACGAGAATATACGGTCGCAAGAAGATCAGGCTTCAGACGGTCACGTGGCACTACCAAGAAAGAAGACCACCGTGTTCGGCGTTTGGCTCTGGCGCATTGTACTGCATCTGCAGTAGCAATTTGAGCAGCAGTTGGCACGACAGTGACACAACCAACTGTTACAAATTGCTGATGTCAAGGACAGCTCCACGCCAGACGGCCTGCAGCGTGCGTTCCACTGACCCAAAATCACCGCCATTTGCGACTTCAGTGGTGTCAAGGAGAGCTCATTGGAGGTCAGGATTGAAGTATGTTGTGTTTTCTGATGAAAGGTGGTTCTACCTCGGTGTCAGTGATGGTCCTGTTTCGTCTAGAAGAAGGCCAGTTGAGGATCTGAAACCAACCAGTCTGCACGCTAGACGCACTGGACCTACATCCAGAGTTACGGTCTTTGGTGGGATTTAGCTTGACAGCAGGAGCACTTTCGTGCTTGTGCAAAACTGTACGTCAGTCTCGTAATTGAATAGGCTGTGGTGTTACTTATAGACAGCATTCCAGGGGCGTTTTCAAACAAGATAACGCTCGTCCACATGCCGTTGTTGTCCACCAAACAGGCTTTACAAAGTGTCGCCGTATTGTCCCGGCCAGCTCGATCACCAAATCGGTCACCAGTCGAGCCCATATGGAATGTTTTATCGAACAACAACTCTAGCATCATCCACAGACACCATTAACCGTCACTGCACTGACGACCACGTGCAACAGATATGGAACTCCTTATCGCAAACTGACATCTGGCGCCTGCGCGACGCAGTGCATGCACGTTTGCATGCTAAAATTCAACATTTTGGCGGTTACACCGATTATTGATGTACCAGCATTTTACGTTTCAAACAGTTTACCTCACGCTTATATTAACCTGTGATGTTGCAATGTTAATCGCTTAAATGTGTTAGGTAGACAAAGATATTCCCAAAACGGTGTTGCGATTTTTTTTCTGTCAGTGTTGTTCGGGAGGGATACACACTGCAGTACATTTAAAGGCGAGCGTGGCAAACACGTTTAACCACGACTACCTAATTTACGTTGAATTCACTGCGGGTACTTGGTGAATCGTTACCTTTGCCACCTGTTTCATTGATTATTTATGTCAGGAGTGTAGTGTATATTACCCTATTTTCCACGGGAGCTCAAATGACTGTACGAATCACTAGTGCGTTTCACGGCATGAAACTTAATCCTACCACTACCCATAGAGTTGGGCGATTTCTGGATTATGAAGATTTCAAGTATGTAATGAATCTCCGAATTTACTGTTTGGTCATATAAATTTAATGGAGCATACCTTTAGTAAAATATGATTTGGCGCAGCTGTTATCATCCGTTCTCAGATCCTTATGATTGCCTTTGTGTTCCTTAACATAGACTATTGAGATGTTTGCGACATATCATTCTTCAAAATTTGTCTCTGAGTTACACAAACGATTCTTTATATTGTTTTCTTTTTTGGTGCGTGAGGTGGGGATCATTCGTTTCCATTTACACCTTTTTTTTAAAATGACAATTAATAATGATATTACATTGTGTAAGGGACTATCGTGGTCAAATCGCATTAAAAAAGCTCGACTGGGCTTCCCCAAGCTATAGTAATACTCTACAGGAAAAAGAAATGTGGCCACTTGTAATACAACCAGTGACCTCTTTCGTGGCTGCAGACCGTAGGCACCAAGCTGTATGATGACACAATGCCACAATGGACATAACTAGCACGTGCCGGCTCTCAGCAGTCAGAGGTGACGTCACTCACACGCCTTCCATTTCTACGACACATCCCACTTCCGTCCTTGTAACAGGTCGCACCGTTCTAATAGCGCGCTCATAGAACGCAGCGGGAACTAACGAATACCGTTGCTAGTAAGTACTGTAGGATGCGATACAATCAGTTAGTTATTTCTGCTGGTGGCCGACTACAAGGCACTGCTGTGATGGATTGATGTATATTTGGTGTACGCTCTGAAGACAGAGGAGAGATTTCAGCTACTTTACGGTACCAAATGATGTACACGTATACTCCCCCATCTGCATTACGTTAAATGGTGGTGGCTACCTTCTACTTTTATTACAGATTTTCTTTCCTATCCTATTAACGTACGGTCCTAGTAAGATATGGTTGGCAGAATGCTTCGCTACGCACCGTAATCTCTCTTACAAGGGGACCGTGCTTACTCGTCATCACCGATTTCCTTTGGATTTACACGGTTTCTGCAGGACAGGGTAGGAAATGAATGTTACAGTAGTGGGAGCTCCAGGTGTTTAGAAAAATATAGCAATTTTAGCGCGGATCGAGCGAGGATTGGCCATAAATTTCATATCAGCATCCAGGCGCCGGTTGGTGCAGCGGGAAGTGTACAGAGCGGTAATCCGATGGTCGTGTGGTCCTGTCCGTATGCGGAAACCCTTCTTTATTTTCAATTTTCGCGTTACGTACACTGAAAATAAATCAAGATAATTCTCAATATACTGCATTTATTAATATTTTCATAAAAGGCATGAAAAGGAAAGGTAAAGAAGAATTTTGTGCCTCGAATTCAAAAAGCAGTAGATGAGTGCGCAGAAAAATATTGAAATATCGTCATTTCCTAATCAAAATCTGGCAAACTTACAAAAGTCTTCTACAAAAAATTCTGACTGACGTGGTGAAGGCCTGCGTGCAGGAGACCATATTTATTGTGTTAACTGACCCGTGGCGAGGTCAAATAGATCCATAATTATAGGAGGACATTTTTCAAGATGAAGAAGGATTGCCATCGTCTAGTATTAAAGTGATTTCCCCAAAATGAACTCTGCTGGCGCAACACTGTGATATCTGGTATTACCACCAGGTAAAAAATTTTATCTAGAAGCTTCAGAACTGATCTTATCTCACAGAGGGAGAAAAAGAAAGTGCATCCCGAATAGATTGCATCAAAATACATTCCATTTTACGTCACTAGCTATCGCTCTCAAGCTGTGCGATGAGACAGAAACCTTTATGAATGTAAACCAAGTTTGTTTTTTTGTATACAGACTTTAAAACAGCCATGTAATTATGCAGACTGAAGCGATCAATGAAAATTCGAAGCAACAAATCCGGGGTTCGATTCCACGGAATGGTACAAATATTAATTCGTCGCTTAAATCAGCATACATACACAATAAATGTTGAATACTTGAAAAGGTCTTTGAAACCCGTAGTTCCCTTTAACCAGGTGATTATAAAAATGCGGCGTCTATAACATATGAAAGATGCCGAGAAAATTACTGCTTCCACTATTGTTACGATGAATACCATCCAGCACGAGTAAAGCATCAAGCGTAAAATAATAAAAGTAATAATTCTTTATAAAGCCTATCACAGGAAGTGTGGTCAATGTTTAGGGATATGACAGGAACGCTCATTTTAAGGAAAACTTTCATATGGACATATGCCCCATTTCGAAGGGTTTCGTAGATAGAACATATTTTATGTACATTTGTTTTTGAGGTGGTGGCGGAGACGTTTGTGTCTTACCGAACTAAGCTCTTTGACGTGCTAGAAATGTCTTTCTGCCATTAAACTACACAGTTGAACGCGCAGTAGCCCATGTTGTGTTCTGAGTGGAGTAGTGCAACGGATTGAGAGTGCATTAGAGAGAAACATTGGCTAACTGTGTCCAGGCTGTGGCTAAAATGCCACACTAATTAATAAGATGGAGATATGGTGTATGTTTACGACTTCTGCGATGGTAGTGCTCCTGCTGCTGATCTATGAATACCTTCAGCAGTTTTTGACATGCTGAATTCCGGATGACAGTGTTTTTACCAGAGTATTCAGCTCCTTACGTGAAACAGGTATTCTTCCAGGTTCCCATTTTTCTTCTGAACGTGTAGTTGAACAGTAAATCTTCATTAAAATGGTACAGTTTCTACATCTACGTCTACATACATACTCCGCAATCCACCATACGGTGCGTGGCGGAGGGTACCTCGTACCACAACTAGCATCTTCTCTCCCCGTTTCACTCCCAAACAAAACGAGGTAAAAATGACTGCCTATATGCTTCTGTACGCGCCCTAATCTCTCTTATCTTATCTTTGTGGTCTTTCCGCGAAATGTAAGTTGGCGGCAGTAAAACTGTACTGCAGTCAGCCTCAAATGCTGGTTCTCTATATTTCCTCAGTAGCGATTCACGAAAAGAACGCCTCCTTTCCTCTAGAGACTCCCACCCGAGTTCCTGAAGCATTTCCGTAACACTCGCGTGATGATCAAAACTACCAGTAACAAATCTAGCAGCCCGCCTCTGAATTGCTTCTACGTCCTCCCTCAATCCGACCTGATAGGGATCCCAAGCGCTCGAGCAGTACTCAAGAATAGGTCGTATTAGTGTTTTATAAGCGGTCTCCTTTACAGATGAACCACATCTTCCCAAAATTCTACCAATGAACCGAAGACGACTATCCGCCTTCCCCACAGCTGCCATTACATGCTTGTCCCATTTCATATCTCTCTGCAGTGCTACGCCCAAATATTTAATTGACGTGACTGTGTCAAGCGCTACATTACTAATGGAGTATTGAAACATTACGGGATTCTTTTTCCTATTCATCTGCATTAATTTACATTTATCTATTTTTAGAGTTAGCTGCCATTCTTTACACCAATCACAAATATTGTCCAAGTCATCCTGTATCCTCCTACAGTCACTCAACGACGACACCTTCCCGTACTCCACAGCACCATCAGCAAACAGCTGCACATTGCTATCCACCCTATCCAAAAGATCATTTATGTAGATAGAAAACAACAGCAGACCTACCACACTTCCCTGGGGCACTCCAGTTGATACCCTCACCTCTGATGAACACTCACCATCGAGGACAACGTACTGGGTTCTATTACTTAAGAAGTCTTCGAGCCACTCACATATTTGGCAACCGATCCGATATGCTCGTACCTTAGTTAGGAGTCTGCAGTGGGGCACCGAGTCAAACGCTTTCCGGAAGTCAAGGAATATGCCATCCGCCTGATACCCTTCACCCATGGTTCTCAAGATATCATGTGAAAAAAGGGCGAGTTGCGTTTCGCAGGAGCGATGCTATCTAAATCCGTGCTGATGCAGGGACAGCAACTTTCTGTTAGCTTAGAGGTCAATGTGTCGATAATACGTATTTTTCATTCGATACTTCGTATATTTCATGTTTTAATGTTTGCCAACTGCACATGTGTAATCTTGGCAATGTATTGAATAATACATAAAATACGTAACAGTGTACGTTAAATGTGTTCTGTCTTGGAAACCTTGGACTGGGGAAGATTGGGGTAGGAAATCGGTCACAGCCTTTCACAGGAACCATCACGGCATTCTCCTTTAGGTAAAACCTAAGTCCCGATGGGCGAATCGAGATTTGAACTGCCATCTTTTCTGACAGGAATCCAGTGTCTTTTTCAATGCGCCACCTCCCTCATTGTCCTCACCCATCTAACGCTACTTAATGAAAAGTACTCATGGCTGCAATTAATAAACTAAGTCTGATACCATGCCACCCATTCCTTATAATAAGGTGTTGTGCGTTAGTTCGGGCAGTTGTTATCTGTACTTTATGATAACAATAAAGTACTTGAAAATACTTTATTTCACATAGTTTGATTTCCTCTAGGATTTATTTTACGTAAATCGTTTAAAGACCACAAAAGTTGATCGTAACTTCGCGTATAATGGATAGGCTGAGTAATCAAACCATCAATTATGTATTAGTTCTTCAACTCATTATAAACTTAAATGTCAGTGTCGTTCATGTCAAAGTTTCTTGTCAAATTTTTCAGTGAGAACTCGTCGCCTCCACACTGCTACTCGTTAAGTATCGACACTAGTCGCAACATTTCGTGTTCATACTGTCGCCAGCCTCACCGATCTAACAATTGTGGGCCTATTGCAACATGGCTAAGTTTTGTGTGTTTCATGTGTGACAGTTTGTATTGTGTGAAGCAGATATAGATTTAAGTAATAGTTAATCATGGATAAAGGCAACTTTAGTAACCTGAGTACTCCCTATACACTTACAAAACATTATCTGTATCGTGAAAGGGATGAAATAGATAGAGAATTTATTACAGCAGAAAAATGCCCCAAAAGGAATGACACGACATTACACAAGATAGAACTATTGCAGAAGTATAAAAGTCAGCGGGAAATCGAACATGATGCTTGGTTAACTAATGATCCATGGAAAGAATATCATCGAAAATGCAAATAATGTGGGGCTACATCAACAATTGCTTCAGATGGAATGTTGTTGTTGTTGTGGTCTTCAGTCCTGAGACTGGTTTGATGCAGCTCTCCATGCTACTCTATCCTGTGCAAACTTCTTCATCTCCCAGTACCTACTGCGGCCTACATCCTTCTGAATCTGCTTAGTGTATTCATCTCCTCGTCTCCCTCTGCGATTTTTACCCTCCACGCTGCCCTCCAGTACTAAATTGGTGATCCTTCGATGTCTCAGAACATGTCCTACCAACCGATCCCTTCTTCTGGTCAAGTTGTGCCACAAGCTCCTCTTCTCCCCAATTCTATTCAATACCTCCTCATTAGTTATGTGATTTACCCATCTAATCTTCAGCATTCTTCTGTAGCACCACATTTTGAAAGCTTATATTCTCTTCTTGTCTAAACTATTTATCGCCCACGTTCCACTTCCATACATGGCTACACTCCATACAAATACTTTCAGAAACGACTTCCTGACATTTAAATCTATACTCGATGTTAACAAATTTTTCTTCTTCAGAAACGCTTTCCTTGCCATTACCAGTCTACATTTTATATCCTCTCTACTTCGACCGTCATCACTTATTTTGCTCCCCAAATACCAAAATTCCTTTACTACTTTAAGTGTCTCATTTCCTAATCTAATTCCCTCAGCATCACCCGACTTAGTTCCACTACATTCCATTATCCTCGTTTTGCTTTTGTTGATGTTCATCTTATATCCTCTTTTCAAGACACTGTCCATTCCGTTCAACTGCTCTTCCAAGTCCTTTGCTGTCTCTGACAGAATTACAATGTCATCGGCGAACCTCAAAGTTTTTATTTCTTCTCCATGGATTTTAATACCTACTCCGAACTTATCTTTTGTTTCCCTTATTGCTTGCATGGAATGGGACAGGTAAATGGAAAAATCATTTCTGCATGTGTTGTGTATATATGTGTATATGTTTTGTTATGGTCATGGTTGGACTGGCGGTTGGCGGTGGGTGAGGTGATCGGTTTATTCATGTTATTTTCAGGTTAAGCCACATCTGGAAACAAAACATCAAAAGTCTTAATCAGAAATTTAAAAAAAAGCTTCTGGACTGTTTGACAAATTTCTGGACTCTAATTCTGCTTCCACATCAAAAAGTTCATCTTGTTGTTACTGCATCTGAAGTAGCCTTAACATATCACACTCTAAAACATAGTTTGCCCTACAACAGTATGGACTGTGCTGTAAAACTGAATAAAACTGTTTATACTAATTCAAGCTCAGCTTCTAGTATTGGTTTGATTAGAATGAAAATCAAAGCTCTAGTTACAGAAGTGTTGGAGCCATATCCTCTTCAAAATGCGATAGATATCTGAATACAGAATATTTTTGTTTTACTGATTACAGCCTGGTGCTTCGAAAAAGAATACATAAAACTGTTTCCGTTACTCGCACAACATTTTACAGCCAAAAGTAACATTTAAAATAAGTTAACCGATGTTTATGAAAGTACTGATGAGTCTGCTGATGGCATGTTTAAGGAAATTCAAAAGTCAATGAAAAATGCACGTTATCTTGTCATTATGTATCTGGGCTAAGTACTAAAACACAAATACTAATTCTGGGGTTAACCATTCTTTATTAACAAATATGAGAGATTTGGTACCAGATTTGATCAAGGGAAATTATCATGCAAACATGGTGCTTATCTGCACAAGTACTGTCAGGAGTCTTTTGTCATATCACATAAAGGCTGCAATCTTGAAAATTTATGCTCATTTTTCCCTGTCTGCTGTCAAATAGAAAAGTTTAAAAAATTTGCAAAATGAGTAGGTGTAGCCTTTCATGAACTGAAATGCCGTGTGGGAACGAGATTGCTTCCTCTTTTGCTTTGGATAGATACATTATTACTAAACACGAAAACTTTCAGAAGCTATTTTGTAATATTACGAGCAAATTACCCAATGATTTTGACTGAAATTTATTTTCATTTTCGTAGCTATATTTTACATTTATTTAATGGGCTGTAAAACACCTTGAAGGCAACTGCATAGCAATTTTTGATGTGTATATCATCGATAACGTTAAAAAAGGACTAACAAACAGAAAACGAAATCACTTCTTTGGATATAAAACAGGCAAAAAAATAAAAGGTTGTTTTCAGCTGAAATGACTACGAGCTATAGAGGACCAAAACAAATGGTCTGAGTTTAGGGACACAAACTGGTTATTTATACTAAACAATATAAATTTAAAAAGTAGTGTTGAGTTTGAGCATTTTGTTGATATATTGGAAAATTTAAAGCGTCAAAAAATAAATTTTAATATAGGTGATCTCTACGCGGAAATTGCATTATTACACATATTATTTGATAAATATATACTTCTGAAGTTTTTGCACGAAAATTGCATCAAATAATTAAAACGAAAAATAATGATTTTACTAACTGAACAAATTAATTTCGTTTCTGTTGTCAGTTTCCACCATTTCATCATTCACATAGGCGGATATTCTGTGATGAACACTAAGTGCTGTGTGAACAAAACCAAGTGTCTCTGAATTTGATACCATCATTTCATTATGTTTAAATATCTTAATTTAAATATAGAATGCAATGTGCTGTAAGCTGTTCAAAGTTACAAGTATTTGATAAATGTTTCTAAAAGCAATAAAAATATATTTTTAAACAAAATAATAATTTCGATACAACGTACTTTTTTTTCCTGCCTGTAACAGGCAGTATACTGTACTTGCTGAAGAAACAGGTGGCAACCCTATTCCCATCCCATCTGATGGTGGTCCGCAAGCAATTTTTTTATTTTATTTTATATTTAAGTTGTAGTTCGCTCCTCTCTTTTTTAAGCGACACGTTGTTTGTAACTCTCACACGTTACTCAGCAGTTATTTTTACTTTCTTGTTTTTGGCGATAAGTGAACTTCTTGGCCTTCTGTTCTCTTATAAGAACTTCATTTTTTCACAGGTTTCACCTGCAATGTATTTCAGCACCCAGTTTAAGAAATTTAGTACTTTAGAATGTACGACACGTTTACCACCGCAAATAAGGGAGAGTTCTGTTGATCAGTTTCTGCTTCGTGGACCTTGTGTGTTTTATGTCTGCCACCTGAAGCTTGTTGCTGACAGCATCGCTTGTTCAAAATGATCATTTGAAGCCATCAAGGAGTACAAGATGCAGGAAAGATCAGTACGTTTGGAAGATGTCATTCTTTATTGTTAAAAATACAGTGTTTAATTCTGACAATGGATGCCTTGAAGAGAGAACGAAGAATGAAACTCATATTTTTATAACACTTCCGCAAGAGTATAAGAGGGAAAATGGTTTGCTTTGTCCTAATGTAAATACTTTATCTTGGAAAACTTTTATTGCAGGTATTCCTAAGCTCTATCTAGCTGTCCATTTTTTCTGAAACATATTAAGTTTAGGGTTTATTTTGGTTATACTGAAGAATCCGGATTATTTCCTAATCTGCCTATGCGTTATACACTCTCGCTTTACGCTCAGTGATGCGTTGACATCGGTGACAAGAACGCGTCCTTTGTCCACGTGGTTTGCCATTGGCGGTCTTACTGGGATAAGAGTCCAGAGGAAGGTCACCGTACTTCCATATAGTTACTGCTCAACCATATTCTGCGTCCTGTGTTCGCTCAGATTCTTCAAATTTCGCTTTGCAGTCTTGTTGTGTCCGGTATTACGATGTGTACAAGCTGGTGTTGCTAAGATCAGATTACATATATTTTTGTTTCACAGTCCATAAATACATAGCGAGGAGATCTTCCAGCATGTTGAATATGTCAAGAAAATAGGAATACATTACACATAATTTCAAAGAGCCATATGCCGACGTTTCTTCCACGGAGTCTAAGAGAAATGGTCGTCATCGTTGTGAAAAAACTCAAAAAAAATCTGAAACATATATTCATTTACGAGATACTATCAAAACTTGTCATAACCGTATAAATATGTATACAAAATAAGATAGTTCTTAGGCGGTCGTAGCCACACACCATCACTCAAAAGCGGCGTACAACACTTACTTTTACTTATCACATTACTACTCTGAAGATGTCTAGGAATAAAATTTTAAGTAAACTCAGGTTATTTGATACAGTTATTAAAATATGTATCAACTGATTTTTCTAGGAAATTCGTCAGTAGAGGAGAAGGAGCCATCCACCAACAAATCCTTTGGTTCCTATACAATAAAGATTATTGATAACTAAAATGGTTTTGTTGCTGGCAAGTTATAGAAAATTTGTGTTCATGAACACAGAATATATTTCTGTATCAAAGTATGTGATCAGTTTTTGAAAAGAATTGATACCCAGCACAGTTTATTTCCCAGCACAGCCACATATATTAATAAAGCAAATAAATTTCCTGTATGAGTCTACAATCATGAATATTTTGTCAATAATATCGTCTAGTTTACTTAATAAATTTCTTTATTTATGGCATTGTTTTGGCTATTGCCATCATTAGATATCAAAAAGAATCGAACATACAAAGCCAGTTTCAGTGTCAGAATTAAAAACCTATGCTCTATCGGGGAGTTGGTTATTTGACGCTTCAGTTAGACGTAGGATTCCAATACTGAACCTTTTTGGTATCTGATGATAGCAGTAGTCGAAACACTGCAAAAAATAAAAAAATTATTAAGTGATGTTGATGGTTTTATTCAGAAAAGAACCACACGTGGTTTCCTCAGTGATTGGACTAAATCACGGCGTCTGTCTTATGATCCGAAGATGGCGATTGACGGCCGAAACCGACTACTTCGTTTTGACATTGTTTGTGATTGTTCCAGACAAAGAAAAATTAAATAAAAAAGCAGGACAAAAAGCAATAGATTGAAGTGCCGTTCTTTCCGAAGAAACTGAGTTTAAGCCGTCGTGTTGATTATTCTTATGTCCAGTATCGAGTCCATGAACCGAGATATTGCTTTGAAAAAGGGAAACACAATTTATAATAAATTTAGCTAAGCAGTAAATATATTCGCAAGCAGAACATTGATCCCCAGTTCTTTCGGCACACCTCTGCAGAATGTTCATGAGTTCACATCACAAATAATTCGTATTAGACTTTTTTGCGTTCGATAACTCTGATTTGGCTTTTACTTCCTCTCATAGATCCCTGTGTTTGGCTATCTTGCCACTGCATCTGGTTCGTAAATTATGTTTCACCAGTTACTATGCTGCTGTTTCTAGTGAGAAAAGCGATAGAATCGTATCTGTAAGATGGAGGAGAGACTTCGATTATCTGACACTGCTGCCCAAATTTCTCGTGAATTCGTCATTCTTTTATGTTTCCCAATGTTACCAAGTTGCGTTTATAAGCTTGGAGATGTGTTTACGCAAGTAAATGAAAGGCTGTTTGTTTCGTGGTGTGTACGTTTCGTTTCTTTTTATTTATCAAATATCTTCAGTGGCCTGTAATCCATATTTGTTTTATGTACGTAATAATTGCATCATATAATGATTCCATATTGTTAGGCATGTTATATATTACAGTTTCTTGTCATTCTTGTATTGTTAGATGAGAAGCTAGTTGTTGTAGTACAAGTTTCGTTGGCCTGGGTACAGTAGGATGTCCGATTTTCGTCGTTTTCGAACACGTTTCAATTGAACACTCCACTTTCACTGTATGTCGGTTGCGTGCATTTATTGTACGTGATGCTGGCACCTATCGTTGTCTGTTTTTCGTTCGTTGTCTTTTATTTGTGTTTTAGTGCTGTATATAGTTTGATATTCCTTTGTTTGCTTAGCGTGTTTTTCTGTTATTGTGTGTAGTGGGGCCCGCTCAGAGGGAAGCAATGTGTAACATAGTTTCCTTCTGCAACAATCATTTATCCCTAGCTCTTTCAGATTCTTCGTCGCAGAGACCTGATCTTGCGAGGATCCAGACACGTAGGGGTAGTCCTCCAATCTCTTCGAATATCTTCTATCATTTGTAATTTAACATAGGTTAACATCATAGTCAGACACAGCAACCAAGTGAGACAGACATGCGCAAGTTGGTAAGCCAAGAAGTCGTTTACTCGTCATTACAGAACTGTTCTAAACTGTTGACGATTATACATCGGCCAAGGAGCTCGAATGTTGTGCAACGCTCAATTCCTCGTCAATACTTTAAACAGAACTTTTCTGTAACACTAAAGCCTTTTTTCTGACGCTGTAGAAAAAAATTAAATGATCTTTTGGAACCCCGTAATTGTCTCCCAGTGCTTCGCACAAGTTTAAAATTTGGCTCGAAGGTGCCCAAAACCTTTCTCTCTGATGGCACAAAGGATGGCCATGCGATGACACCCTTGGACTCGCCGACGCTTCGAACACCAAAGCATCGATCTAGACATGCGAAAAAAATGCGAGAGCTCGGTAGTTCACATGAAGTGTAAGATGGGTTAATGATCATCAAATTTCACCAGAATTCTGCCCAACGCAGTCACGGACTGTCACACCAAGTGAAGATCGTCCGTCTCCCCACTTCTCTTGATGCCTCTGTGATGGATATCAAAACAGCGACGCCCAGAGTTGAAACACGCAGGTTTCTTGTGAGTGGCTGAAAAAAACATTTAAAGACTCACCGGTGCTCAGGATGGACGCGGAAAGGTGTCAGAAGGTGGTATAAAGGGCGTCAATGAAACTATCTCTTCCTTTGGGGCGTTCATTTACGCACATTTCACCGTCGACAATGACGGTCCGCATTGCGATGAGCAAGAGGACGATGTTCTTGACAACCTTTGATACTGCTGACATCCCACGGACGATTCAGCCCTTCTCATAGATATCGTGGGGCTGCAACCCCATTGAATGTGATGTCGCCCGTTGATGTATAACACGGCCACAATTTTTGCACTGGTATGCGTTGTAGAACTGTTACGGACGGTCCAACACCATTCGAAGAAGTTTAAACATGACCCGAACCAGCAAATCGTGTTTATGCTTTTTCAGCTCTCCTGTTTTGCGAACTCCTGTAGCGTGTTGTGGGAGGCGGATAGGGGGACATTTAAATGTGTGTGAATAAACGGCATTGGATCCTTCTAAGATCCTCTTACTTGGCAATATCCTCCGTCCCACTTCCGCATCTTCCTTCGGTAGCTTAAAAATGTCCCTGTATGAAGAGAGGCCATTCACCGATACCTAAGCGCCTGTGGAATAGGCAACCTCTTCGACAATCAAAAGAGTTCACATGCGGCTAACAATTTCCAAATCGAATTTTGCTGAAACATGTACTTCTAACGCTTCGTTTCATGGTTTCTGCACCAGCCGTCTCCCTTAAAGGGGACACAAACATTAGCAGGTGCTATAGTCATTCATACGTTCAGTTACGTTTCCATCTGTAACCCAACATAGCTTCTTGGCTTTCCTTGTGTTCCTAATGCATCTTGCTGGCTGAATGACGTGGCTATGATTTAGCCAACATTTCTACTGACTGTAGGTGGCTGTCCATCTGTGTTTCTGTTGAGTCTTATAGTTAAATGTTATCCACATAACAGATTATTTAACATAGAGCTTTAGTTATTGCTGCTTTTGATGGTAAGTCCGTACCTGGTTAAACTGAGATTGATGAAAATGGATAGACAATAGTGTCTGACTGATATGCTGTGTAGCACGGGGGTTAGGTGACAACTGGGTTGTGAGTTGGCGAAGTCAGAGTTTGAGTCATGACAATCATTCCTTTTCATGCATTGCTTACTCGGTAGTAACAATCACGTACCTAATTGAAACCTTTGTTTTTCAATTGTGGTGCGATATTTTCCAGTTTCCAACACGTTTCAACGCATTAGTAATAAGAGCGTCCCCATCCTAAGACCCCTATTTCGATGGAGGCGACGATAGTTGGTCGGTTTTTGTTTTAGCAGGAAACATCGCTGTTAACGAATTATACTAAGCCATTAAATATGACTTTGGTGTAATAACAGTAGCTGCAGCACCAACTCTCTCTCTCTCTCTCTCTCTCACACACACACACACACACACACACACACACACACACACGCACGCACGCACGCACGCGCGTAACCACCCTTTCATATGTTTCATATTTAACAGTGCCTTGAGCAGCTCTCTGTTACTTCAGCTGTCAGCCATGTAAACATATAGCTGTGTAGATTGCTTTTTATTGCAGCTAGAGTTTCCTTTTTATACTGTGCCTGTTGTTGTAATTGGAATATGGGGAGATACAAACCAATAATGGCCGGCACTTGAATAGACAGAGAAACATAGATTAACTGAGTCTGTTGCTAAAAGAGAAAGGGGATGGATGGCGAAGGTGCTCAAACACACTAGCAAAAAACGTTGTGATTACTGGAGGCAGGAAGTCACAATTTGTTCTTAGTGCTTGCTAGTCTTGAAATAGAACAGAGCAGGGTCAGAATATATTTAGCAGTTTCCCGAAAAGTGAATTTTATTGCTTCATCAGAACATTAGGGGGCTTATAAACTTAGAAGATTTGGAAAATTTGAAAATGATCAAGGTGGAAACAAAAGGTTTATCCCGTTGTTAGTGCACTATCTAACCACGTTTCACAGTGTAGCCCCATACACCGCTAAGACATGTTCATAGGAGTCGGTGAGGCTTAGTAACTGTTCCTAAGGTGCAATGTTTTAAGAATTACGTTAAAGAGGTGGAACGGAGTGGGGTAAAAATGGAGAGAGATACTAATTTTAAAATTAATGCATTTTATGAACAGTATTTGAAAGCAACTTTGCAAAAAATTTGTCCAGAAAGTCCGGTAAAACTAGGCCAGAAAAATTATTTTATAATTGCGTGTAATTTGAGCAACGATTTCTCTGACTTACTCATTGTTCGTTTTGATATCAGGCTCCTTACAATAACTGCATATTGCTGTTTTTCAACTATCAGGTGTGTGACTTCTAACACCCAAAGCTCCAGATGTCAGACACTCAGAATGGTACCAGACTCTGCTGTCGTCCAGCAGAACGGGTGTAAACGGTAATCAAAAGTAACACCAGAACATCGGAGCACAAGAAAAGCGTATCTGTGAGTTACTGTATTGTAGATCACGTGTGAATAAGCTGGTTGAAGGTGTGATCGTTATACTGAATCCCCGCGTTTTGACCCACTGACGAGAATTATTTTTAACTGTTGTGTTTTTAGATGGGAGAAGATTTTACTGCATTGTGAAAGAACTTTTCGCATTTTGTAGCTATTTTCTTTTAGCAGCCTGCTTTCGCTTCGTTAGCTGAAAGTAGCAAAGCTACAGAGTACATTTGTATAGATAGGTGAGGTGATCTGTCGCACATGTCCGACAGAACACCACACCTGCCTATAGAAATGCTCTCTATAGATTTGCTGCTTTCAGCTAACGAAGCGAAAGCAGGCTGCCAAAAGAACATTGCTACAAAATCTGAAAATTCCTTTTACATGACAGGAAAATCTTCTCCCATACACTGCCATACACTGCCACAACCAACTCCCGTGGGAGCTGTAAGACAATTACTGACAGACGCGCTTTTCTTGTGCTTCGGTGTTGCTTTTGATTACCGTTTACGCCCGTTCGGCTGGACAACAGCACATGGTACGAACAAAATCGGAGTTTTGGTTGATACTCTATCGACACACGACGTTTGGTACCAATCTGAGTGTCTGACACATGGAGGTTTAGGTGTAAGGAGAAGTACTGTTGCTAAACTGCACATGTAGCTCTGTTCTGCGCTTGATTAGATTGAGCTCGAGTTTAGTGAGTGCGGTTGCGGCGCATAATGAGAGCATTAATATCATAGGATCATACCATGTCCACTCACGAGTTGGAAGTTTTGGTAGGTGGCGCCGGAGCTTTCGTTGACTTTGGGATAACCAAATAACTTGCAGTGTGAGCTGAAGACGTTGCATGCTACTGCTGTATGGCGGATGCTGGTTAGGGTGACCCAGTGTGACGCCGTCTGGAAGCCTGCCCATCACTGCCGGCCTGCGAATGTTATAACTGCGCCCAGTGGAGTTTGAGTCCATACAAAAATCTGTGAAATTGTATACCTGCAAACTATCTGCTCACTAAGTCACGGCCTACCTGCCATCCATGGAGTCTTGGTCTACCGGGAACTCTCCGTAAGCCTGGAGTGAGATGACGTGACCGCGTCCGACGGAAACTAAAATAAATTATGGTCACGTCCACTAGCAAAAAATTGACATTAGTGTTCTTGTTCGAACATCTCCAGTCCTCTTCATCTGTATACTGTGTAGCCTACCTTCCAGACGAGTTGTGGCATTCGGACTGGGGGATTAGTGGACGTTTTCTCGGTCTATTCTGGCTACAAATTTCACTGGGCGCAGTTTGCAGGGTAGCTACCTGCTAGTAAGCTGTTACCAGTAGCGGCAGCTCCAAAGCTGTCGTAACGCCCTCCAGGCAATGTCTGCTTTCCGTAAACTCTTTCGCTAACTTCGCAATTTAAATGGATGTGTGTTTTACAACTCTAACAGCTGTAATAAAGAACGACTCAACAATAGAGATCAGTTATAGTCTCAAGTCGCCCCAAACAAGGGAAACAGGCGCTCTGTGGCGTTGACTGTAATGTGTCCACCTTCTCCGACGTTCAGATCTGCGATCTTCCTATGCCACTGATACTTCTGGTCACCAAGTGGGTAAAGTTTCCTGTTGAAAGGTTCCTATCGTTAAACAGTTTTGATCTGACCTAGGTATTTCCTACCCTCAGTATCATCTAGGAATTCCACTATCTCACATGTTGGAAGGCGCGTGATGGGGTAAAAGCAGTCCTAGACGGATTATTATTATTATTATTACTATTATTATTATAATATGCGTCTAGGCTGCTAGACGACCAAGCGAAGAGTCTACCTCACGTGAGATTTTCTCAGGCGCCACAATTCTTCCATCTTCTCCCTATGCAACCTTTTCGTTTCTTACGACCAAGATGTTCTTGTTTTGAATTTCTCGACCTCTTGGCTCACTTTCCACTTCAGGACTTTGCAGTTAAACCTTTGTCTGTCTAGTATATCTGAGTCTGCTATGTAAGCGTCATTGAGGTAATTTCTGACTTCGGTAATCCGCTTAACGTTCTTAATGCTTTCTATGTACTCCAGGATCTGTTTAGTTTGTCAGGTATCCGACATTCTTTTGTTATGGCCGTAAAATTTCAGTTGGCCTTCCTTCATGTGATGTACTATGATGGAAAGGTATTAGACCTCTTGGCTAATCCACAATCTTAGCTTTCTTCTGCCTTATTGGATCCTAGGATCTATATGTTGATTCATGAATCTAGTGTCTTGATATTTTCTAGTGCACCATTCCGATACATGAACAATTATTCTGAAGCGTGTAAGGCTTCCGGTTTGATGACAGTGTTGTAATGTCTAACTTTTACGTTACGTAATAGGTACAATTTATTGTAGACATTTCCAGTCTCCCGAAACGCTGTAGTCATCTTTCGATTTCTCTGTTCATGAGCTTCTTTCTCTACGCCATTTGCCTGTGTCCTGTTCCCAAGATATATGAGTTTGTGATCTGTCTTGACCTCATCATTTTTTGTCGTAATATTTTTTTTGATGCATCCTCATGGTTTGACATATTTTCTTTTTGCTAGAAAGAGATCTACATTCTTACCTTTTCAGTCTTCACTTTCAGGACCTCGATTTGCTTTAATGCAGTTTCATTGTTATCTGTGAATATTGCAAGATCATCAGCGAATGCTAGACAAAAAAGAAAGGCAGCTGGAACAGTTGCCGCACCTTCCCAAACATTCCCAGATCAGTTTTCAGGTCATTATTTTTAGGTGTGCATTGTATGGCAAGCACACGGTGCAGTTTATATCACGATCTGAGACACAAAGTATGCAGGTGACCTTGCCAAGCTTGCCAGTGCAGCGAGGATCAAGCGGTAGCGTTCGAATAAATGTTGTATTCACCAGTTAGGAGTAGGGTTTTGCATTAGCTATGTTTTTGCTTTTATCTAGACATCTGTGGCATGACTAAATTTTATTTTTAGGGCAGGATCAAAGATTGGGGTGAACATCCCGTCGACATCGAGGTCATTAGAGAGTGACCATAAGTTCGGACTGTTCAAGGATGTGGAGAAATCGGCCCTGTCCTATCGAAAAAACCATTCCCGCATTTACCTGGAGCGATTTAAGGAAATTACGAAAAACCTAAATCGGGATGACGGACGTGGGTTGGAACGGTCGTTCTTCCGAATGCGAGTCTAGTGTGGTAATCACTGCGCCACCTCACATGATATTTCCTTTCTTTTCTCTCTCTTTTTATGAACCTTTGGATTGCTTCGTTACCTTACCACTCAAAACACTGATGGGCGAAGAGCTATAACGCTGATTACCGACAGAATGTTCTAGTGATTTAGAGAAGAAAATAATAGGGCATTCCGGAATCAGGAGAGATACTCGCGTGCGAGCCTGAAAGATTTGATCGTTGGTTTGGTTTTAGTAGCGTCGTAGTAGTTTTGCGAAATTTTTTTGCTGAGAAGCTGAGTAGTTCAAAAACAGAGATCCCGTGTAAAAGACGTTTCCAGACGTTTTGGGATGTTTAGTGAAACTTGTGACTCTTCTGATGGGCTAAATATTTGCGCGTGGTACAGTATGCAGTCACGTTTCAGAAAAATCACATTGATGAATGTTGATGGAGTGTGTAGCGTCGTGCGAGGGTTCGAAATTGACAAACTTCGTGTGACATATTCAGCTATTTATTGATCAGTTAAATTTCCAGTTCTTTGGACGGCTAATCGCAAGTTCTATACTTATACTGGCTACTAGCGAGAGAACACCCTATGTACGTGAACAGAATAGTGAAAAAAACGTGCAAGTACAAATGGTTCAAATGGCTCTAAGCACTATGGGACTTAACAACTGAGGTCATCAGTCCCCTATACTTAGAACTACGTAAACCTAACTAACCTAAGGACATCACACACATCCACGCCCGAGGCAAGATTCGAACCTGCGACCGTAGCAGCAGCGTGGTTCCGGACTGAAGCGCCTAGAACCGCTTGACCATAGCGGCCGGCTGCAAGTACATGTTCATATGTAGGGTCTGTGTAGTTGCGCGGACCTAGTAGCAGCATGTGTATTGGTAATGAGAGAATAGAGCAAAGAAATTTGAGTCAAGAACCTGTTTCATTTAGTAGCTTCAGTCGGACCACATAGAATGAACTGCTTTATTAGTTATGAAATCTATACACCCTTTTGACACACATACCGCAGTCTGTCTTTTACACAGCTGTTTCAAGTTGAGCCACATTATAATTCGGTTTAAGCTCACTGATGTAAGTGAGTAAATTCCTAAAAATGAACGACAATATACCGACGCAACTAGGGTACAGTTTAGTCTGTACTCGACTTGATAGGTACAGAGTAGAGTAACCTCAGGAGGCTGAATAGGTTTTTCTGTCTCAGAAAAAAAGCTAAAGTTTGTGGAGTCATTGTTTCCGGAAACGAAGAAGGACTGTGACATTCAGTCAACGTAAGCAAACACTAGTCATTGGATAGGTACACTCGTCGTGATAAAGAAAGAAGTAATGAAGCCAGTCTTTTATGTGCGTAATTCATTCGCACACATTCTGAAACATGATGCAGCGCTGGTAGTGAACTTTTCTCAATGAGGAACCATCAGCAATACGAGTGTGTAGTGTAATATGCAACACAAATGTTCTGCCCGACAATCTACAATAAACGATGGGGAGTTATTACCAAGTGCTCTTGGTTTTCAGATAATTCCCGGTCTCTAAGCAACGTTAATCTTGAATTTAAGTGGAAGCAGTTTCAACTACCTCCTTGTAAGCTTGAGCACCCCACACCTGACAGCTTTTGGTGATGACGATTAAGTGAAAGAGACTTTCACCAAATAATTGCCACAACAAATATTTGTTAGATCTGTATTAACAGTGGAGAACAGGAAGAGGAAGAGTAATCATGTTGCGTGTTCAGCAAAGCCCAGTTGTTACTACTACTGGTTTTCTTACTCCCCTCCCCCCCCCCCCCCCACACACACACCCACACACACACACCACACCCCAATCGCTCAATTGCGTCCATTCTATCGGAAGGCTGCCAGCAGATGAACAGAAATTTGTTTAATTTGATGCTATGTCAGAGATAAAGTATGGAACAATCTCGTACGAAAATTCTTTCGCAAACAATGAATATATCTTGAGGCTTCGACTGAAAATTGTGTAGCATTTGGAGGTACATATTGACCAAAAAGTGTATTTTTTTGTGCACATATTCCGCTGTGCTAATCACGAACTTTAATTTCCTTTTACGTTTTCACAACACTCAAAACATACGTGACACTAATTCTTTTATTTTCATACAGCATTAAGTTTTGCCAGCATCTTCGTCCAGTTGAATTTCCTTTTCGATTATCCATGTCGTGAGTATTCAGTTCGATAACTTCGTATATTGATAGAAATCAGTTTATTTACTTTATTAAATATTCTGTTGCCTAAAACAGAAATTGACAGTTTTCTCATATTCAGAAATGTTTTTGGAAAAAAGGATGATTTTGAAACTTCCTGGTAGACTAAAACTGTGTGCCGGACCGAGATTCCAAACTCGGGACCCGAATTCGGGCCTCGGTCCTCCGCAGTTTTAATTTGCCGGGAAGTTACATATCAGAGCACACTCCGCTGCAGAGTGAAAATTTCATTCTGGAAGGATGATTTTGTTCCCTAATAACGTCCCTAGAATTTTAACATATTTTTATAAAATCGTTGTCAATGATATATGTAGCACCAAGATGTAAGTGACTTGCTTTTTGGGTGAAAAAGGAGACCATCAGAAGCGTTAAACACCTGTAACCTTCTACAATACTCATTCTTCGCGTATCAAAAGACAAAGTAAGACAAACCTAAGAGTCTTGTAGGAATCGGTGCGAACATTGAAAGGTGGCTACACTGAGTCACAGCGCCAGAGATTGCGCCAAAGATTATTATTCCGCCACCTCCATCGGTGCAGTAGTAGTACAGAGGTTGCCGTGGGCAGTACTTGTTGAGAGGATGTTGAAAGTAGTACTAGTTCAGAGGATGTCGAGTGCAGTTGTTGTTCTGTTGGGCGAGAGAGTAGATGCTGTTCGGTTGGTGTAATGTATTGATGGAAGATGTTGCAATGATCACAGTGTATTTTTCGTCAATGTATACTGAGGTAAAAAAAAAAAATTATTTCACATTTCTTTAATGACAATGCCTCTTGGTCACAGGTTCAGTCAACAAAGCATCTGGCTCGTGTTCATGTATTAGTCTTGTAATTCTGGGTTCTATGAGCAATTATAGTATTTCTGGTTTTTCAATTAGTTCATTGTAAATGGTGTTTAAAATATCTAGTCGTATTGAGGAAGAACCGTGCCAGATACATGTACGTTGAGTCACACTACCACACACAGAACAGTTACACTTGTGCTTTGTTGTTTCGTAGCTTTTATAGTTGCAGGGGACTTAATTAATCAATTGTGTTAATGGAAATTTCTTGTCATTCTTTATTTTTATTTTATGCAGTCAGGTTGCGTGCTAATATTACTCAGGGCCAACCGGTTACGAGATTTCGTAACCGGACACACAGCTACTAAAGTAATTGCATTATTGCATATATTTCCTTTTTAATTAAGCCCCCATGCAACATCTTCACTTTATTAGTAATAAAATTTGTTTTCAGTGAAATATTTTATTGTATTCTTTACAAGCTGTAAAATGTTTTCAGCATTTCACAGAAAGATACCAGAGATACGAGTATAATAGTAGAACTGCAAAAATATGTGTGTTTAGACTGTAGGAGAAAATATCAACAAATTGCACAAAATATATATGTCATATGTATTGCGAGTAAACTGTCATAATCGCCGTTGTCGTTACAGAAAACTGGTTACGTTAGTAAAATTTCAATATGAAGTATAAACATTCGTACTAAAGAAATGGTATGACTTACAAAAATTGTCTCTATACGATTGTTGGAATGGTATTTGATCGTGTACCATTCAAAAGCGTTCAGAACAATGATGATTCTATTCTATGACGCAAAATTTGTAGTTGCAAAGAAGACTTTCATCAATAATATGTTTTAACATATGTGATAAGAACCAACTACAGTTTCTGTCAAATCTTGCTTTCACAGATAAATAATATTTCGTTCTTGGTGAGGTTATACTTGATGATTGCAAACAGTCAATTTATTACAATGAATTCACTGATAATAACTAATAGTAAGTGCTAAAATTATTGCTATTCCACTACACTGTTGACACACGTCCGTTTTGTAACATTGCGCCTAAGCTTTCCTGCATCTTCACGTGGACACAGCGGTGGCTGAAGTCGCGTGAACTACTTAATTTTCAAAGCGCAAATTACTTTTGTGCATAGTTTTGTTTTAGGTTCACAATCTCTTTCACAAAACAATTTTTGTCTCATTGTTTCCGTCGAGGAAACTTATAATGAAGCACGAATGATGGTGTAGGTGTAGCATAATTCAGCGCTTTCCCTTATGTCTAATTCTCTGGATATTTTGTACGTTAAGGTATGGTTTCTACAAACTGAACCCTCAAATTGTAGTTAACGAAGCAAGTAAACTACCGCTAAATTTGTATCGACAAAAGTGCAACAGTTAATACAATCTTCCGCGTGTCTTCGCTCAGTTCAGTATACGGGACTTTGTATACGCAGCGAACGCGACAGGGAAAGGAAACTGCGAGCACTGAAAGACAGTGTCAAGTTTCCCAAAAGTCATACATACAATACGTACATCCATCACCGACTGACATACATCCCTCAGATTGTGGCGGTGTAACCATTCGGAATCCTTAGTGGAAACAAAAATAAATTGTGACTGGTTAAAGCAACTTGTAGTTTCAATTGATAAACATCATTGTGTTGCCCCTAAGAAAAAAGTGCGAAAATTCGTACTGTTTTGTCATTTGCGAATAAAACGACGATGGATTTCAAGTACAGGAAGTGATTTAATGCTCGGGTGATCTTTTATCCTGCCGTACGTTTTTCTTTCGTTGTAAAAGGCTTGTGAAATAATCGCTTTTGTAGATCCTAGAACAATCACGCAGCCGAGCATCCGCAAACATCGAAAGCCTAGGCGCAATTTCAGATTAGATTCGATAGCTGTTCAAGTGCCGAAGTGCGCCAAAACTGACAACGCGAGAGGAGAGTTCTGAGTCTGTGACTGCACGGCGAAGAATTCATGTCAGACAATTACCGTCGAGTGTAATATGGGATGTGAGATAGGCTACTCGCTGAGTAGACAGCGCGTGAATGATAGCGGTGTGGTGTGTGGTGTGTGCGGGCGGGAACAGCCTGGCTGCGGCCGCCAGCCCGAGGCCACGGCGCTCAGCTGAACGGGCCCACCCTAGGCCTAGGCCCGTCGGCCCAAGAGCCATCGCAGGCTGCGGCGACCTCTCAGCTTGTTGTTGCGCTGCGGCTTCCTGCTGTTGTGAGTGGCCGCCTGGTCTGCTTTGGTGCACTCCCCCCGCCTGATCACCACGTAGTCTGGAACAGTAAAAACAAAGCACACGGTCAGACAATGCTTACTATCTACAGTCTAAGAAAAGAAAAAAGAAAAAAAAAAAAAAAGAAAACTCGACGCCCCGCCAAGGAAATATCCGAATAGGATGGAAATCGGTAGATGTGATGTTCATGTATAGACATGGTTCTTTATTTACGTGACCATTACGGCACTCCAACCGTAGTTCTCGATACCAGTAATATCGTACTACTTTTCTGCAAAGTAACAGACATATTTCTGTGACAATATTCACATTTGGTTTTATTAATGTATAGGTACTCCGATGTATCGATATATTACAGTGATATGGTTCTTGTGTGTATTCATCTCAGTGAGCCTGTCATAATCTTTGACCTACTTGTAACCGTTTTGGCGCGAATGCGCACAGAGCAGTCTTCGTTTCACTTTGCAGAAGTTAAGTTGTTGTTATTTCGCTTTGTAGAAGAACAGTCTTGTCTTGTGTTTGGTTAAAGTGGAAATTAAATATATGAAGACTGATACAAAACTGTTCTCTTGATGATGTGACAATTAAGAAGAAGTATATGTGAATTTACAAGAAGTTTAATAAAAATGTGGATCGTGAACACCAAGTCAAAAATTATTTCTACTATACCATTGTTCTGATCTGGGATTGTTTGATCATTAAGAATTTCCTGAAAAACGAATTTGTTAGGTCTTCAAATATTGCTAAAATACAGATCTGGATCTTCTAGCAGTCAAAGTGCAATCACCCTAGAATGAACAAGATGAGCCATAACATCTTCGACGAAATCTACGCGGGAATCCATTCAAGGTAAGTGTCAAAACCAATGACTTTTTTACAGTGACTTCATTATTTCCATTCTGGCGATACCATCCACAGTCAATAACTTTGTTGTTGCCCGATAAAGCGAACATATGGTGCGTGAGCAACATTATTAATCTGGTTTCTAACCTACTTTTCAAGTGGTGGTATTGTTAGAACATACAATTGGTAACAACTTCAGAAAAATTGGATGATTTTTATTCAAAACAAAGAGCTTCACAAACTGAGCAAGTCAATAACGCATTGGCCCACCTGCGGCACTTATGCTAGCAGTTATTCAGTTTGGCGCTCGTTGACGGCGTTGCTGGATATCCTCCTGAGGGATATCGTTCCAGGTTCTGCCGAGATAGGATTTAGCAAGCACGCAGATAAGCAGTAGAAACTTTCACAGCTTGCGGTGGAGCACTGTCTTACGGAAATGTAAGCCCAGGACAGCTTGCTATGAAAAGCAACAAAACGGGGCGTACCATATCGTCGACGTACCGCTGTGCTGCAAACTTACCTGGATGACGATAAAAGGGGTCACTGCTGGTTGTGAGGTTGGTATCCCACTACTGTCCAGAAGTTTTCAGACACGGCTTTGCTGTTCATCAGGGCTCAGCTCGAAGTGGGATTCGTCATCGAGGACAATTCTACTCCAGTCAGTGAGATTCCTGGCCGAAGACGTGTCTGTAGACTCCCCAGACAGGAGTGGGGTACCAACCTGACCGTCGCCCACTCTATGGCCCGGCAACTTGGACTGATGGTCTAAGGTGCCATTTCATTCCATACCAGGACCCCTTTGGTTCTCATCTGTGGCACCCTTACAGCACAACGGAACGTCGACGATATTCTACGCCCAGCTTTGTTGCCGTCCATGGCAAACCATCCTGGGCTTCCCTTTCCACAAGACAGGACTCTCTCTCCCTCTCTCTCTCTCTGACTTTGTCACACACACAGAAATATCCTCCCATCTCATCGAGGGTATCCGGAGACTTTAACATCGAGTACGTTCACCATTGGCACTTATGACAACTTGAACACTGCTGGGAACACTGTCAATGAGGTACCAGAATGTCTGCGAAGGGATGCCTGCCCATTACGGTCAAGAGTGGAAACCAGAGAAGGTTTCTGGGACGCTGGAGTCTGGAGCGAAGTAGACATTCTAACTCATCCCAGAGTTGTTCCACTGTGTTCAGGTCAGGACTCTTTACAGACCATTTCACTTCGGGAAAATTGTTGTCCACAAACCATCGCATCAAAAAAAAAAAAAAAAAAAAGTGTATGAAATCTTATGAGACTTAACTGCTAAGGCCATCAGTCCCTAAGCTTACACACTACTTAACCTAAATTATTCTAAGGACAAACACACACACCCATACCCGAGGGAGGACTCGAACCTCCGCCGGGACCAGCCGCACAGTCCATGACTGCAGCGCCCTAGACCGCTCGGCTAATTCCGCGCAGCCCATCGCCTCATACATGCTGTTTTATGACAGGGTGCACTGATATGGTGATACAAACTATGATTGTCTCCGAAATGTTCCGCTACTGTACGCAGTACACAGTGTTGTAAAATGTATTCATATCCTTCTGCATTTAGCGTTTCCTTAATCGTAGTAAGAGGACCACACCTCGTTGTTGTTCAGAGGGGGGGGGGGGGGGGGTCTTCAGTCCAGAGACTGGCTTGATGCAGCTCTCCATGCTACTCTATCCTGTGCAACCTTCTTCATCTCCCGGTACCTACTGCAACCTATATCCTTCTGAATCTGCTTAGTGTACTCATCTCTTGGTCTCCCTCTACCATTTTTACCCTCCACGCTGCCCTCCAATACTAAATTGGTGATCCACCGATGCCTCAGAACATGTCCTGCCAACCGATCCCTTCTTCTTGTCAAGTTGTGCCACAAATTTCTCTTTTCCCCAATTCTATTCAATACCTCCTCATTAGTTATGTGATCGACCCATCTAATCTTCAGCATTCTTCTGTAGCACCACATTTCGAAAGCTTCTATTCTCTTCTTGTCTAAACTATTTATCGTCCATGTTTCACTTCCATACATGGCTACACTCCACACAAATACTTTCAGAAACGACTTCCTGACGTTTAAATCTATACTCGATGTTAACAAATCTCTCTTCTTCAGAAACGCTTTCCTTGCCATTGCCAGTCTACATTTTGTATCCTCTCTACTTCGACCATCATCAGTTATTTTGCTCCCCAAATAGCAAAACTCCTTTACTACTTTAAGTGTCTCATTCCCTAATCTAGTTCCCTCAGCATCACCTGACTTAATTCGACTACATTCCATTATCCTCGTTTTAATTTTGTTGATGTTCATCTTATATCCTCCTTTCAACACACTGTCCATTCCGTTCAACTGCTCTTCCAGGTCCTTTGCTGTCTCTGACAGAAGTACAATGTCATCGGCGAACCTCAAAGTTTTTATTTCTTCTCCATGGATTTTAATTCCTACTGCCGGGCGGAGTGGCCGTGTGGTTCTAGACCCTAGAGTTTGGAGCCGAGTGACCGCTACGATCGCAGGCCGTATCCTGCCTCGGGCATGAATGTGTGTGATGTCCTTAGGTTAGTTAGGTTTAACTAGTTCTAAGTTCTAGGCGACTGATGACCTCAGAAGTTAAGTCGCATAGTGCTCAGAGCCATTTGATCCACTAAATTCCTACTCCGAATTTTTCTTTTGTTTCCTTTACTGCTTGCTCAATATACAGATTGAATAACATCGAGGATAGGCTACAACCACACCTTAACGACGAAAAGCGTCTCTGTACCGTAACACTGCCTCCTCCATACTTCACATTGGGCAATACACATGATACCAGATAACGTTCTGCAGGCACTCAGTAAATCCACACCCTTCCCCAGATTTCCGCAGGGAATAGCGTGGTTCATCACTCGAAATCACTCATTTCCAGTCATCCACTGTCCAGTAGAGTCGCTGTGTACACGGCCTCAAGCGTCGTTTGACTGCAGATATGTGCCTCCTTTTACATCGCACCAAGTAGCAATTAGCATTGACTACAGAAAAGTTTGGATTACGAGGAGCATCTCGACCATTGTACCATATTCTTTTTAACTCCCTACTTACAGTCACTGTGCTAGCTGAACCGTTGGTCGCACTTTCGAACTAACGAATGTTTCCTTCCGGCGACTTTACGCAGTTTTTCACACTCACTGACTGCAGCGCTCGACTCTTCCCGTCGCTCAGTACATGAGGTCTGCCTCGTCTTGCTGTAGCATCCGTTGTTCAAATGGCTCTGAGCACTATGGGACTCAACTGCTGAGGTCATTAGTCCCCTAGAACTTAGAACTAGTTAAACCTAATTAACCTAAGGACATCACAAACATCCATGCCCGAGGCAGGATTCGAACCTGCGACCGTAGCGGTCTTGCGGTTCCAGACTGCAGCGCCTTTAACCGCACGGCCACTTCGGCCGGCCATCCGTTGTTCCTTCGGATTTCCACTTCACAATAACGTCGTCAATAGTCCACTTGGGCAGCTGTAGAAGCTTTGAAATGTACCTGCTGGATTCGTTACTCAGGTGAAATCCAATGGCTCGTTTACGTCCGATGTCACTGAACTCTGCTTTTATACTGGCCGTTGCGCCTTTCGTGGCATCTAGCTGTGAATTCTGCATTACATAGGGCTGTCCAGATCCCTCTGCTCAGATAGTGTAAGTCCGGAATAAATAGAGGATATGAACCCATGTCCCATGACTTTAGACAGGATTGATGCTACACGAGGGGTAGTCATAAGGTTTTAATTTTCATCTTGAAAACATGAGGATGTGATCACGAAACGATGATGGTGTTGCGTTCCTCCACATATTAGCACCACTATGCGACACTTTTTTCCACCGACGTAGGACTTGCCGGAGATCCTTACAGAACGGGATTGTGGTGATAACCTCTAAGAATGTTGTTATGGTTTGAAAAAAAAATTTAAGAAACATCATCCCGCTTGACCTCAACACCCTTGTCATCTTTGTTCCAGCTTCTGTAACTACAAAAGATTTCGGTCATGGTGCAAACCCCTCATCTACAGCCTTCGTCAATGTTCAGAAGTCGTCTTCCGTTGATATGTTTGTTGAGATTTGGAAACAGATAATAGTTGAACTGGGACAGTACTGGTGAATAGAGTAGATTCCTGAGGATTTCAAAGTGAAGACCTGCCAATTTTTGTTACGTGGTGACCGCCTTATGAGGAGGGGCATTGTACTGCAGAAATAAGATCCCTTTTCTCAGCTATCTTCGATGTTTGAGACGAATTGTCGTTTATGGTCGTTGAGAAGTTCCACATAGTACTTTGCCGTCATGGTTTTACCGCGTTGTAAGTAGTGATTAAGTACTCTGTTGATCTTTGTGTTCTGAACTTTTTTGGACATGGTATTCTTTAGTCTCTGGATCGAAATTGTACTTCCATATTTTATCCGTGGTGACAAGATCATGCAAAAACTCGAGTGGATTACGACAAAAGTGGACTAAAATGGTCTGTGGAGTAACTATTCGCCCACGCTTTTGGTCTGTATTGAAACATTTGGGAACCTGTTTGGCTGAGAGCTTTCTTATATCCAAAGTATTATGAATAATCAATTTGCCCAGAGGCTCTGCTATATCCTTCGACAATTCAGGATCATGCAATGAACAGCATCCACACTTTCCAGAACTTTGACTTGAGCTGGCCTTTAAGAACGCTCTTTATCTTATGCAGAAATGCTCTCTTTTAAATGTAGCAACCGAATTATTGGTAGTGAAATAAGAAGGCAGTTACCACCCAATGTACCGACACATTATCATAAATTTGTTTGGCTATGTACCGTTTAAAAATATATACAGTTACTCACAACACGACTCTTTCACTGCGAATTTTCTACTTTCTTGAGCCATGTTCACTTCAAGCCTACACATAAAAATAAAAATGAATGTTACTGGCACGCAGTTACTATCATATATCAAATGAAACTATATGGTTTCGGAAATCTTTTCAAGTCTCAGACATCTATGGTGGCCGGCCGGTGTGGCCGAGCGGTTCTAGGCTCTACAGTCTGGAACCACGCGACCGCGACGGTCGCAGGTTCGAATCCTGCCTCGGGCATGGATGTGTGTGATGTCCTTAGGTTAGTTAGGTTTAAGTAGTTCTAAGTTCTAGGGGACTGATGACCTTAGCAGTTAAGTCCCATAGTGCTCAGAGCCATTTGAACCATTTTTGAACATCTATGATGTATATACACAAACTGAAGCGACAAATGAAAATTCGTACCCAGCCGGGATTAGAACCTGAATCTCCTACTCAGACGTCCTAATCATTACGGCATCCTGGTTCGAGGGCTTTGCACATCTTCGTGGACTACCCTAGCACCCCTAACCCCCCAAACCAAATTCCCATTCATGCCTCAGCTCATTTGGTATTCTCCCTAAATTCCAACAGCATGCCGTAAGCACCTATGCCTGGTTTTCAGGCATGATCCCCCATTTCGTTTGATGGTGAGGTGGTATTCCAATAGAGTTGGAGAGCCCCTGCAATTTTGTTCGAGTTTAGGGGAAATACTAAGTGAGCTGAGGCGTTAATGGGAATTTGAATTGAGGAGGCGTGCTAGAGTAGTCCTTGCAGTTGTGTAAAGCCACTGTGCCAGGGTGGCGTAGCGGTTAGCACAGCACATATGCCCAGTGAGCAGGCGGCCCGAGCTCGAATCCTGGCTTTGGTACAAATTTTCATTCGCCGCTTCAGTCTGCGTACATACTATCACATAAAATATAAAGAACAACGTTTAATGCCAAAACATCAAAATTAATCCACATCCATATTAAATACAAAAAGCTGATGACTTATTAGCACAGCACCCTCTCGTAAATGTCTGCATTTTGCCTAATCAGGAACTGTTGCAGTCCTCTCTCTGGAAATGCTTGCAACACAAAGCTTTTTTTATTTGAGAAAAGATGAAGAAAAGTAACTGTATGCCATGTCGAGAGAAAACTGGACGGGAGAGGGAATACAAAATTTCTTAGCCCAAAGAAGAATCACGTGTGATTATGTCACTGTGCGGAATGAGTTGGGCGTTTCTTGGGAACAAACATCCCTTTCGACAGCTGTATACGACGCTTCGTCCTGACAGCTCTACCTTAACCTCGTCGGGAAACATCGGTAGTATCCTCTTGTGGCGATTCTTCCCTTAGCGCCGCACCATGGCAGTCCCAGAGAAATATTCAGCGTCACCTCGAGCGTTAGTGGTTGGGTCTTCGCCTTTCTCGACTTTGCTGAATCCACCTGTTAGCACTGCTTGCCTTGCTCCATTCTCTCGGGATACTAGAATAAAAAAAATTACTCGTCCATGGCGATTAATCGGGTTAAAGAGTCAGGGGGATTGGCCTGACGCAACTGATACGTTTCTGCTACTGCCTCCGTTCCCCAGGCCTTTTGAATGGATATTGAGCCCGCATCTCGTGGTCGTGCGGTAGCGTTCTCGCTTCCCACGCCCGGGTTCCCGGGTTCGATTCCCGGCGGGGTCAGGGATTTTCTCTGCCTCGTGATGGCTGGGTGTTGTGTGCTGTCCTTAGGTTAGTTAGGTTTAAGTAGTTCTAAGTTCTAGGGGACTGATGACCATAGATGTTAAGTCCCATAGTGCTCAGAGCCATTTGAACCATTTGAATGGATATTGAGCAATCGCGGAACCAAATCGGTTCATGTTCAAAGTGCAGTGCAAGCTGTTGAAAACTGGTCCATGACTGATCACTTTTCTCACTACTGCCTTGCCTCGGCTATGATACTCTGGTCTTTGAGCACCAACGCCTCCACCTCTGGCGATTACTGCTGTTTCAGAGGTAGATGGTCTGCCTCTTCTTTCTTTGTGGTTCAGACTTGTTTAATCAACTGGCCCAGAGGCAGCAACGCTAACCACTATATCATGAGTTGCGGACTTCGGTTATGTTGTGTACTATATCGCAGCGGTTCTCTCTGTGTTTGTCCAACTTTCATCGACATATGTTATTTGACAGTGGCACATCATGCGAAAATTCCTTTCATCGTTAACGGTTGCTCACCAGTATATTTATTACGTAACTTTTATCCAGATGATACTTTATGATTACTTCCACAAGCGCACTGTGATGCTCTATCGCTTGTCTTTCGCTTTCGATGTATGAGACAGTTCGAAACGGATGGAAAGCGTAAAGTCCTGTATGTTATAGTTAAATGGAAAAGTTGCAGCCAAGGTACAAAAAATTGTGTTATTCAATAAATATTTGATCCTTGCTAAGCTTGGGTCCTATAGAAGCGCAGAAGTGATGGTGTTATTCTTTACGTTTTCACTAGTTTTAGAGTCCAGTTTCAATGTGCCCGTGTGATGTTAAGGAACAAATTGCTTTTCTACTCGGATAAACATAGACTAAAAAACGTGACACTTAGACTTCGAACTTTCGAGACTTTGAGATTACTACCGTTTTTTCATTGACCTACGGTCAAAGGTCTGATTAGCTGGGGGCTCACAGCTTATGTTGCGAAAGGTTACATAAATTCTATTTCGATATTTAGTAACACCCATGAAAGGATCTTGCTCGACATTTCCACACTCTATAACAAGTTTCTTTGTACATAGATCAGGTAGAGGCACTAAAATTCGAGACTGTTATCTTTGTTACGTAAACGTATTACAATTATATGGTCACTGGTCGTTTATCGAATCGCTATCTGGTCGGACTGGTTCACGTTTTCCGAAGTTTTCCTATGTAATTTAACTTAAATTTTGGACCATCTCTTTCAATAAAACCACAAGCGATTTGTTTTCACAAGTCAGAGAAACATGATATAAAGTTGATGACAATGAAACATATTAAACAGTGTTAATCTGCCAGGAAGTACCATATCGATGTACTCTCCGCTGCGGAGTGAACAACTGATTCTGGAAACGTCCCCCAGGCTGTGACTGAGCCATGTGTCCGTAATATCCTTTGTACCAGAAGTGATAGTACCGCAAGTTTCATAGAAGAGCTTCCGTGATGTTTGGAAGGTAGAAGATGAGGTACCGACGGAAGTAAAACTGTGAGAAGGAATTGTAAGTCGTGCTTGCGTAACTGAGCCAATATAGTGCTCGACTGCTCCAGGTAAAGGTCCAGAGTTCGAGTCTCCGCCCGGCACACAATTTTAATCGGCCAGGAAGTTTTAGATTACAAAAACTTTAACTTTCACATGACCTGTCTTTCGGGTTGTCATATACCACTGTTTTATGTCACAAAGAGAGATAATCTTATTCAATACGTAATAGAATGAGATTTTCACTCTGCAGCGGAGTGTGCGCTGATATGAAACTTCCTGGCAGATTAAAACTGTGTGCCCGACCGAGACTCGAACTCGGGACCTTTGCCTTTCGCGGGCAAGTTTCAATACGTAATACTTTTAGTAGTGAAAGGTGGCATCGTGTACATGTGACAAGAGATAATAGATTTCCCATTGCTCATTGGCATGAAAATGATGCACTATAAACATTATGATAGAAACTGTCTCCATATACACTGAAGAGTTGTGTTCCTCGTCTCCTAACGTATATTTACCTTTCATCAACTCATCTTCTATGGTAAATCGTAGGATTAGTGCTGCCTCGCGATTTCCTTCATTTCTCTAGAACCCAAACAGATTTTCCCTGATGTCCACTTCCACTAGTTTTTGCATTCTTTTACAAGTAATTCATGTCAGTATTTTGCAATCATGGCTTGTTTGCCTTTCCCATAGTAGTAGACCCAGAAGAATGTCACTGTAACTGCGGCCGAAACGTTGGTTTCATGAGTGATAGTCTTTTACAATATGACGTAATACCATACGCAGAAAACTTCCATGGTAACTGTCTCCCGCCGCAAAAGCCTACACAGTTCTGTTGTCATTGTATGTTTTCTGAAAGGGCTCAATAATTCTGAGCACCTATGGCACGGGCGTCAAAAATCACGCTTATTTCATGCCTCCTGCCCTTCCGACGTCGACTAACTACAACGATCAGCTGAAGGGCTGTTCGCATATTAGTCACGTTACACGTCGAAGTGTTCTTTCCACTCTGGTGATACGAGTGCTCTCGCTTTCCACCAAGACAAATAGTGGTTCACCACTTTGAAAGCATATGATGAACACTAAATGACGTCAAATCGTTCAAATGGCTCTGAGCACTATGGGACTCAACTGCTGAGGTCATTAGTCCCCTAGAACTTAGAACTAGTTAAACCTAACTAACCTAAGGACATCACAAACATCCATGCCCGAGGCAGGATTCGAACCTGCGACCGTAGCGGTCTTGCGGTTCCAGACTGCAGCGCCTTTAACCGCACGGCCACTTCGGCCGGCTAAATGACGTCACTCTCCCAAAATTGTCATATACCTAACCCAGCCGGGATATTATACAGAACAGCTCAAAGGCAAGTATGAATGACCTACGCCTGTGTCAGCTTTCCATGCCGTCTACTTTCTGTCTCGTGCGACGTTATTTGCAGAGTCGATACCATGGCGGTGCAAGAATGCGTTCCTTGTGAAATTTAGGTCAACTCGTTCTTAGAGGGAAATTCATTGTCCAATGAAGAGCCAAAGAATCTGGTACACCTGCCTAATATCGTGCAGGGCCCCCGTGAGCACGCAGAAGTGCCGCAATACGACGTGGCATCAACTCGACTAATGTCTGAGGTAGTGCTGGAGGGAATTGACACCATGAATCCTGCAGGGCTTGATAACCTGCCATTGTAGCAGCGGTAACCGATCTAACAACTGCGCCAGACACTCCTTGTCTCATATGGGCGTTGCCGACCGCAGCGCCGTATTCTGCCTGCCCCAGATATACTCAATAATGTTCATGGCTGGGGAGTTTGTGGCCAGCGAAAATGTTTAACTCCTGGAGCCACTCTGCTGCAATTCTGGACGTGTGGGGTGTCGCATTGTCCTGCTGGAATTGCCCAAGCCCGTCGGAATGCACAATTGACATGAATGGATGCAGGTGATCAGACAGGATGCTTACGTACGTGTCACCTGTCAGAGTCGTATCTAGTCGTATCGGGGGTCCCATATCACTCCAACTGCACACGCTACACGTCACTGCAGAGCCTCCACCAGCTTGAACAGTCCCCTGCTGACATGCAGGGTCCATGGATTAATGAGGTTGTCTCCATACCCGTAAATGCCCATCCGCTCGATACAATTTGAAACGAGATTCGTCCGACCAGGCAACATATTTCCAGTCATCAACAGTTCAATGTCGGTCCTGACGGGCTCAGGTGAGGCGTAAAGCTTTGCGTCGTGCAGTCATCAAGCCGATATCGATGATGTTTCATTGAATGGTTCGCACCTTGACACTTGTCGACGGCCCAGCAATTTGCGGAAGGGTTGCACTTCTGTCACGTCAAACGATTCTCTTCAGTCGTCGTTAGTCCCGTGCAGTATCTTTTTCCGGCCATGGTGATGTCGGAGATTTGATGTTTAATCGGATTCCTGACATTCACGGTACACTCGTCAAATGGTCGTACGGGAAAATCCCCACTTCACGCTACCTCGGAAATACTGTGTCCCATCGCTCTTGCGTCGACTTTAACACCACGTTCAAACTCACTTAAACCTTGATAACCTGCCATTGTAGCAGCGGTAACCGATCTAACAACTGCGCCAGACACTCCTTGTCTTATATGGGCGTTGCCGACCGCAGCGCCGTATTCTGCCTGTTGACATATCTCTGTATTTGAATACGAATGCCTATAACAGTTTCTTTGGGGCTTCAGAGTAGCTATATACAGTTTACCTGATACTATAAGTCACTGCCCAGCGAGGAAAACGTTTACGCTAAAATAGAGTAACGCTGAAGACAGCTTAATCAATTTCGTACCACCGTAGCTCCGCCCGTGAGTAGTCAGTACCTGAATGTATCTAATTATGCTGTCTAATTTCGACGTAGTCCCTACAGTGCTCTTTAATTTTAAGAACTTCTAGTAATGAACTTCTCTCAAGTTTTATCGGCGTGATTGATTAATGGTGTGAACACCTCGAAGAACACCATTAACTTGCTTTTCTCTCATATGTATGGAAAAGATATATTTGTAGTGTTTTTTGCGCGATTCTTCATCTTTCCAAATGGAGATGAGATAAGGCTCTATATTCTAGACAAAAACAGCAATAAGCGTACTGCACTGTGCTTTTCTAATGTATTTATTGGAAGAGAAGGAGATTAGTGTTCAACGTCCCGTCGACAACGAGGTCATTAAAGACGGAGCTCAAGCTCGGGTTAGAAATGGATGGAGAAGCAAACTGTCCATGTAATTTCAGAGGAACCACCCCGGCATTTACCTTAAGCGGTTTAGGGAAAACCTACTTCAGAGTGGCTGGACCCGGGTTTGAACCGTCGTCCTCCTGAATGCGAGTCCAGTGTGCTAACCACTGCGCTACCTCGCTCGATAAAAGTGTTTGTCATTGTAGTTCAAGTACTCTGCTGGTCACTGAGACTCATATTATCTTAGGTTCCTTACATCAGTTGAACAAAATACCGAGATTGGTACTTAACAAACTCATGAGTCTCTCATGCCTCCTTAACCAGTCTCAGCTAACGTTCCGTGTCTCATCTGTCTACACAGCTTTCAAGTGTTCTCTCTCACTCTCAGCTTAAATGGGATCCTTTCAAAGAATGACGCTGTTGGGTACTTCTAAAGGAAGACAGCAAAGAATTCATGTACCTTAACTGTATCTGGCTGGTAGGGCTAATGAGAATACGGTAAGAGAGGAAGAGAGATACGAATACCATCATACTAATGCTTATGGGCAGTCCTTGTTCCATCACACCATATGGGAATGGAATATGGCTGTTACTAACATTGGCACGCACTTACCGCTGCTGTGCATAGAATGGAGGATTGCTCAATATTGTAATCCCTACGCTGCAGTACCATGTCGCGGTGTTATAGCACCCAAAGTGCACAGTGCATTGATGAAGTGGGGTATCGCTTCCTGCATTTGAATGTGAACAACTCTGCAACAACCCATGCTGAGCTGGTGGAAGTGTGCAACGAAAGTCCACCAACATACGACACAGTGGTTAGGTGACACAGGCGTTTCAAGCGTGGTCAAACAAATCTGAATGAGGAAGAAAGATGTGATTGGCCACCTCTCTTTGAAGAGCCGGGAAACACAAGAAGAGTGGAGGTGCGGGTACTCCAAAACCAGCATATCACAGTCGAGATAAGACAACAGCGGAAAAAGTGAAAATCAGTCATGGGCCCCATCTTACACTACATTTTGGACATGAAACCACTTGATTCCATGATTGCTAGCATGCATTTTAAAAGTCCGCCGATCGCAGGCAGCAGTGGAAAGTATCAGCTGTGTCAGGCCAGTCGAGTTGTCATCCTTAGCCCATTAATCGCCATGGACGCGTGCTGGTTTATCACTATGGCCCCGAGAGAAAGGAGCAAAGCAAGCAGTGCGAACATGTGGATTCAGCAGCACCGAAAAAGGCGAAGATCCAACCATTATCGCTCAAGGTGACGCTGAGTGTTTCTTTGGGACTGCCATGGTATGCAGATAAGGGGCAAACCGTCACAAGAGCATACCACGGACATCTCCTGATGCGGTTACGTGAAGCGCTAAGGGCGAAGCTTCGGGTAAAGCTGTCGAAAGGGGTGTTTTTATCCAGGAAACGCCCAGCTGATTCTGCACAGTGACACTGTCATACGTGCTGCTTCTTTAGGCCAAGAACGTTTGTCTCCCCCCCCTCTCCTCCCCCCCTCCCTCAACCCAGCAACACCATCTTCGCATAGCATGGAAACCAGTAATCTCTCCCCTCTCCTCAGGTGAAGAAATCATAACGTCGCGGTCATTGCCAGAATGATTAAGAGCTGTTTTTTTAAGGTGCAACAGATAAAACGCGGATCTACGCCAAAGAATTCATATTGGGAAAAATGAGTCTCATTAAAGGGCGAATATGAATAGAAGGAGGAAGACCTACACTAATAATGGCGCCATCAGGCCTCTTGACCATGGATTTTGACGAATCTTCAGTGTGTTCTTCAGGACGTGTCTTGAGTACCTGGCTAGCGGCTTTCACGCAAGGGTCCCTACTTTCTGAGGGAATCGATGTTGTAGCTTTATACGTCCCTCCTGTACCTGTAAATGTAGTCAACTTTCAACGAAACGTGTGTAGCGCAGCAGTTAAGTATCAGGACTACCACGCTGGCAGACGGGTTCAAATCCTGTCCTTGTACTTGTTTCTTTTTTCGTCATACAGAATATCATTAAATAATATATATCACTCTAAATTATTCAGAAATCATCCCGCCCAATTGTACTCCATTTGTATTTTTAAGGGCAGGTTAAAATTTTCATTAAAAATTCAAAATGCTCCCTACTTACCAGAATAATTGAGAAATCGCTTCGAGAGAAGATTCCATAAAAGAAATTCTTTAATTCTGCATCAGTTTTGTGCATCACTTTTCACAGAAATGATCAAATATGCGTGGTTAGCATCGGAGTTGGCCGAAGAAACAACAATCTTTTTGAATCTGAACGAACACTGTTTTTTCGGCGTCGCTTCTGAAAAATTCGTGTGTCTCAACGCAGGGGCTTTCATCAATATGTGTTGTGTTCTACGAATTTGTGTTTCGGTTGTTTCTACGAGAAATATCATCTAGAATTCTGTTCTAACGCAGCAAGCGAAGCAAGCAATAGCGAGTAAGATGATGCTATAAACTATTTTGTAACAAAAGAAATACACATTTGAAAAATGTCTGTTGTAGTTTTTGATGTGATAATAAAAATTCTGCGGCGAAAATTACTATTTTAATAACTTTGCAACACATATACCATTTGATGATATTATGTAAGATGAAACTGGAAAAATGGAGTGCACGGGAAGGATATGAACCCGTTTCGCCATCGTGGTAGCGCTGATCCTTAGTCTCTGTGCTACTCTCGTTTGGTCAAAATGTCTCTAACTTCATAGTACGGGAGGTGAGCATAACTTTAACTTTGATTTTGCAGCGATTTTTCCGGTGCATGAAAAGCCCTAACCAGGTACTCAGGAAAGGATCCTCTACAGCATACCTAAGACTCATCAAAATTCGTGATTAACGGGTCTGATGCTCCAATTGTAAGTTTAATGATCGCAGTTGGATGCTTTTCAACGCGATGATTGAAACTCTCATAGATCAGACGATAGTCTCCAACCTCTCATCTTTGTCCACTTTAAATCTTAGCTGATATTAATAGAATTTTCCGTCGGTGTTTGGCAGAACATCATAATACAGAAAAGAAGGAAAAACGCTCCCTGAAGTTCCGCAAAATTACTTTTATTGCGTCACGAACTCGTTTTCGGCTCCTCGGGCCACTTCAGGTGACAACTGAATGTTGCAGACACAGATAAACATAATGTGCGACCTACACAGATATTATTTGTACGGAAGATACAATAATAACAGAGCTTTCAAACAGGGAAACATTCAGTTTTTGTCACAAAGAAATAAGTACATTAACTAAAAAAAGGGGTAAAAAAAGGTTTTATCTGGCGATTATTTTACAATTGATAAGAAATAAGATGAGTTTACAGTTTTAATCTAGTATTTACAACGAAAATTTAATTTAACGAAGTAGAAATTGGAAATTGAGCGTCATCATTTAATAATAGGCTGGCATTCTGCGTCCTGCTTTTGTTGATTCCCAGTAGGGTCTTTTTCTGATATTCTTGACAGACTGTAAAACCACTGTGTATCCATTGTGCTCATTCAGTAACTAATAAAGTTAAAGCACCAGATGAAGTCGGTTTTTATTGACTATAATGATGTCCATTTCCTTCTTTTCATATGTTGTGGGGTAAACAGGGCAGACAGTACATTATAGCTGCGTCCCTAAGCAGATGTTATCGCTGTAGATCTCCCGAGATGTATTTAAGCCAGCGAGTGGTACAAGCGACGAGGAAAGTAGCTGTTTAGCTTGTCAGGCCCGGCACTTACGCTCCATTAGCGTCTCACGTCACGGAAGAACAGCGCTCGTCCATCTTCAGCTGTAGTAATTCTGCTTTAGAGCTGCTTCCTCGGACCTTGTGTTGACCGTAAGTGGGAGGTCTGATACTCGTGGTATCTCCTAAATCACCTTCAGTACTAGGAAACGTAACCAGCACTGTATGCCTAATGGGTCAAAACCAAATCAATCCAAAAAAGAATCTGTAGCGTTGCCAAGATAGAACATGACATAAGTTATGACTCCAAGGCTAATGTACAACCGACACTTGTCATATATAGTTCTAACAAGTGCCTTTTTAAGACTAGCATATAGACTACGACATGTGACAACTGTTCAATATGCTACGACCTGGTCTTTTTGTACAGTAAGCAGAGTGAGTTCAAAAAATTAATAAAACAGGTATATTACTGCATAATAATTGCGTCAGAATTAGTCACAGAAGTGGCAACTACAGATGCGGTTGGCTGGTGATCTTCGTTACATGTTTTCGTGCTCTTTTCTGTACTTCCCAGCTGCATTGCTCGTTTTCGTTTTCTTGTAGGAATATTCGGTAAATGGTATGTTACAAGCAGCAGTTTCTGCATCTACATTTACTTTTCTTTATCGAATTTCTCTCTAGTTAAAATTTTCACAGTTTTCTCTCAAATAAAGAAACTGAAGGTTTCTTCGCTGTTTGTGCACTAGCCAACGCTTCCATACCTTCAACCACGTTGCCGCTTACACAAAAAAAAATCGTTTGTGAGTGGCCATTACGGCCTTCAATGTACCAAGGGTCGCCCGAAACTATGGTAACAGTGTGTAACGTACTTTCAATTTATTGCGACCTTTACTGAGCTAATAGTGAAATGTTAACTTACGAGGGCGTGCTGAAAAGTAATGCTTCCGAATTTGTATGTGAAAACTCTTAAAGCTCTTTCAATAAAACAGGGTTTACTAACATTATACATATTTATTTCTCAATACAGTCACCCTGGTGACGAGTGCATTTCTCCTAACGAGAGACCTGTTTGTTGATACCATCACTGTACGATGTTTTGTGTGCCGAAGGCGACGCGTGGGCCACCAGTTACCCAGCCGTGCTCTACACTCATTTACTACTATTTTCAGGTTTATAAATCACTTCTGGCGTTGTGGCAGGTGAATTCCTCGAAGGTAGTCTTTAAGTTCCGGAAACAGATGAAAATCAGAAGGGCCCAAGTCGGGACTGCATCGAGGGTGATCGATGACAATGAACCCAAGGCGTCGGGTTGTTGCAGATTTCGTAGCGCTCGTATTGGATCTGGCATTGTCATGATGGAGGAGAGGATATTCCATATGTGAACTAACTCTTCGCATTCGAAACTCGATTCCAGTACGCTGCTTTTCATGCACCTACACAGTTATGTTACGCAGGGTCACGTTACACGTTACAATTCAGAGTCATCTAGCGGCAGAGAACTGCAAATGTGTAGAGATGAAGAATAAAGCTGTAGAATGTTAATAACGTTTGACATTATTTTTCAGCTCGCCCTCATACATTTTAAAGTGGATAAATTGAAAGTACTACGAAATATGTGAAGATTAATGTTGCTAAAAGACTACACACTATAGTCTTATTTTCATGTCATGCTTATGAAACGATATGATGACTTTCATTTCGATGGGGTAAAATACAGGGAGAGAAAGGCTGGAGTGTGTCAGTCTTTTGTGGAGTAACAGGTCTCATTTTTATTTCATTTCTTTAATTCATTTTCAGGTCTGAGGATTTCTTGAACCGTTTAAATATAAAGGGTAGTCAGAAAGCTCCGGAAAAGCTTGTAAAGGTGTTGCAGGGGTGTCTAAGCTGATAAATAGATGTTGAGCCAAAATTCGACACACTGCGCCGTTTGCAAGTTATTTAGCATCAAAGTTAACCAATCAGGTCGTCTCGCGCAATAAAATATGTTAATGCACAGACAACTATGGGTTCTTGAGCTACCACTTGTTCAAATGATCTTTGCCAGTTAAAATTTGCCCTTTCCGCAAAGGAGAAATTTCATCTAGATGGACAAAAGTTGCATTTGTTTGCTCTGAGGAAACCAAACGAAGAACGCGTTTGGCGACAGTTTCTCTGGCAGGCTACTTGGATTTGCGTTGGCAATGACGTCTTTGGCTAACTTCAGTGCTAAATAACTCGGAAATGAAGCAAGATAACTATTTTTTCTGAACAATTATTTCTCAGCACAACCTCTCCTTCATCATCCTAACAAGCTTTTCAGGCTGCTTCTGACCATCCTGTATGAATGATGATTATGAACGGCCTCGGTGACTGCAACGATTAAAGTGTCAATTACCGTTTTTATAATCTCTTCACACTGGGTAGCTATTGGATGTGAAATTTTTCTGTTGCAGTATGTCTGGCCGGCCAGTGTGGCCGAGCGGTTCTAGGCGCTTCAGTTTGGAACTGCGCGACCGCTACGGTCGCAGGTTCGAATCCTACCTCCGGCATGTATGTGTTTGATGTCCTTAGGTTATTTAGGTTTAAGTAGTTCTAAGTTCTAGGGGACTGATGACCTCAGATGTTAAGTCCCATAGTGCTCAGAGCCATTGGAAGCATTTGAGCAGTATGTCTGGGTCGCGGAATGATTTAAGAAAGAGACAGCCAAGTTTCAGTGACTACAATGTAGTCCCGGAGGGCTCGCTTCTGATTCTAGAACTGCCGCCGAAGGTCGTGGGGCATCGTACAAATGGTCAAATGTGTGTGAAATCTTATGGTACTTAACTGCTAAGGTCATCAGTCCCTAAGCTTACACAATACTTAACCTAAATTATCCTAAGGACAAACACACACACCCATGCCCGAGGGAGGACTCGAACCTCCGCCGGGACAAGCCGCACAGTCCATGACTGCAGCGCCTGAGACCGCTCGGCTAATCCCGCGCGGCGGCATCGTACAAGACAGATATGCTGCTGCACGATTTGTTTAACCCAAACGCCGACCGACAGTGGCCTCACACGTTCTCCATCGATACGCTGATCAGCGCAGCACCAGAGGCCATCGATTCCACCTTAAAACACTGGTATAATGAGCCGCGACGAAACCTTGGACCGGTGCTGAATACCGCCCATTCTAACATGCCGGAACTATTTTGTCAAAGCATGGCTCTATAGAATTTGCTTTGCCATGGCTGGCGGCCTTCCTAGCAAGCAGGATAACGGGACGCCAGTAACAGATAAAAAGATTTGTCTTTTTCATGGGAAAACAAATAGCAGAATTCGCTTTAGAATTTGTTTTGTCCCTGTGTGGAGGCGAGCGGCCGTCACTCAGAAACCTCGACCCTCTCGTGTCGTAGAGAACGCAGTAAAAAACTCCATTTGCTGCCTCTAAAAAGTTATCAGAGAGTGGGAGACAGCAGGCCACTTTCTGAGAATTACAGACGCGGGGAACTGCGTACTGGCTGAAATAAAAACATCTCTGGAGAGTGAGGAATTTTGCGCTTATCGTTTGGGAAATGTGCTCGCGGTAGATCAAGCCATTGGCTGGTTGATAAAATTTTTTCTGTGAAGGGAGGTTAGAAGTTTTGGTATGAACATTTTCGCTGGCCAGAATTTAACTGAGCCTCGTCGCTGGTGAAAGATTTTTTATGTGACCTTTGGGGGGGGGGGGGGGGGGGGGAGAGGCTACAGTTCTGCCGAGGACACTCTGCTTGGACGGCACTACAAATACACACGTATTCCACGCCTCTGTGAGAGCTAGCTGTTCTCCAGCTCCTTCTATGATTGGCTGGAGACAGGGTGCATCCTGCAAATCAAACAACTAAGTATGGCCATCAACTGTCGTAACGACGCACTTCTCAAAGCGGCATAGGCGTTGGGAATGCTCGTGTTTTTGACTAAGTTAGATTCTGGTTCAAATGGCTCTGAGCACTATGGGACTTAACATCTGAGGTCATCAGTCCCCTAGAACTTAGAACTACTTAAACCTAACTAACCTAAGGACATCATACACATCCATGCCCGAGGCAGGATTCGAACCTGCGACCGTAGCGGTCGCGCGGTTCCAGACTGAAGCGTCTAGAACCGCTCGGCCACAGCGGCCGGCTTAGTTTCTGGGGTCACAGCACTATTGATTAGGTGTTCCAAGGCTTATTAAGGACCCAGTTAGTTATGGTAGCTGCATGTGACATCCTGTGTCCTATGGAAAGGTCGAAGCGATCACCGTGCAGACACTGATCTCGTTTCTTTTTGTCGATGATTTGTAATTTGAAGACTATTCTCTTCCTCCTTATCCGTTGAGGTCTTCGTCAAGTGAACCAGTCATTAGTTTAGACCGATCATTGTCCATGAAAATTAGTTGTTTTATTTGTTCTGCGTGTTATTTCTCGCGATATCATTTTGTCAGAAAATTCGTGTTATGTATTTGACACAGATGTTTTGTAATAAATCGGGGTCAGATTGGACCGATCTTTTATTTCAGTAGATAGATGGTCCTCCTATTTATTGAGATTATTTAAGCTTTTTCAAAGCACCAACACTCAGGACCCGTTTGCCAGGGCCACATTTTCATCACATTATTATGTTGCACGATAGTTTTCACTATCACATCTGAGTCCACAGGTAGCGATCTCCTTCTCGGAGGATCCAACTGGTGCAGATCACTGTGGCTGCTAGAAGGCATATCCATCTCGCTTAACGTTTTTCAAGGTTAACTACAAGTTGTACAGAAATCTGATCTCAGTTATAAGAGGTGAACGACATGAAAGGGAAGCAGCAGTTGAGAAAGAAATCAAGACACGGTTGTGGTCCGCCTCCGATGTTGTGCAACGGGGAAAAGAGCACTACAGCACAAATTGAATAAGAAGATAGTTTGATAAGACGCTTCCTGAGGCATCAAGGAATAGTTAATTTGGTAATGTAGGGATTTAGTCAGCAGATTCAGATTTGGTGAGGTTCAATAGTTATGGAGACATGAAAAAAACTGCACACGATAGATTAGTGTGCAGAGCGGGATATAATCAGTCTTCGGACAATAATAATAATGCAGTTTTGTCATATACAGACATGGTTGGAGACCGTGGCTGTTATATAAAATAATTTGGTTATTTAATAACAATAATGCTGATAGTGTCCCCCTTCAAGTATAGGTGCAGTGTAATAGTCGATACTGGCCCACCTACATTTAGTCTTCGTTTAACTTCGGAGGTATCCTATGAGACACGTCTACTTAACAATTCTTCGCCGTAATGTGTTGATTCCACAGCTAAATAGGACTCCACGACGTTTCATTGTCAGTCTCCATTTCTTGCATTTTTATAATTCTACATACTGAACTAGGTGGCATAATGGTGCAGAAGCTCTATTTGTTCTAAGGAGAATGTAGCTTCAAATCGTCATGTGGTCATCCTTATTTAAGTTTTTTGGGATTTTCCTAAACCTTCTTGGTTGAATAGTTTCTTCACACAGATCATAAAGGATTTTCGTCGCCGCCAAATTTCCCATCACTATTGATGATTTTGATGATTTTTAATCTCCCTAAGCTTTTTTTTCTAATCGGTAACATATAACGGTATCAAATGGTATTACAACCTCATCATTGTTACCAAATGTTTAAAACACCGCTTCAGTTGTAAATTTCTTGTGTTATCACGACCGGTTTCGCGCTCTCAGAAGCCCATCTTCAGGTGTCGCAACTGTACTGTGGCCCTGAGCTTCCGGTGGACGTGTAGTAGGCGCTGTGTGCTAGCTATGAGCGCAGAACAGGGGGTCTACTACACGTCCACCGCGGCCCACAGTACAGTTGCGACACCTGAAGATGGACTTACGAGAACCCGAAACTAGTCGTGATAATTAAAGAAATTTACAACTGAACCGATATTTTCAACCTTTGGAATAATGCTCAGTTGCGGATGTTCTTCCAACAGGATAGATCATCATTCTTACATACTGTGTCCATACTACAATTGGTTTAATGTCAGATCCTAGCGTGTCTTTTGCCAGTGAAAGTAACATGCACTGCTAAGTCGAACTGCAATTGTTATCTCATTATTAACTATTGTTCCCTTATAACTGGCTGGTTGGGTTGGTGCTAAGAGTTGGAGGTAGACGGGAGCATATCGTCTCTACTAGGAACATGGGTAGTTAAGAACCTTAGTCATGATTTAAAGTAGATCGTTTCTACTTTCTCGCCGGCCGCTGTGGCCGAGTGGTTCTAGGTGCTTCAGTCCGGAACCACGCTGCTACTACGGTCGCAGGTTCGAATCCTGCCTCGGGCATGGATGTGTGTGATGTCCTTAGGTTAGTTAGGTTTAAGTAGTTCTAAGTCTACGGGACTGATGACCTCAGATGTTAAGTCGCAAAGCGCTTAGAGCCATTTGAACCATTATTTGTACTTTGTTTCTACTTTCTCCTTTGTGAGCTACAACCGATACCATCAGTCCACATAGTACTTACTTCTTATTGAGTTTGTGCCACGTTTCCTATAAATATCATGACAAATTTCACCGTAGCTACGTTCTCTCGAAGTCGAGTCCACTTCATTCACCACTGCGCCACCTCGTTCATCGTTAACTCTTTCGTGATTGTGGAATGCATGTGTCCCACTAACACAATATGCAGTTTTGAGCATTGGGACTTCTATATCTCGTATCTCTAGTACTAGCATGTAGCGAGATGCTTTCGGAACTTGGAGAAAAATACTCTGGACCGTGGGGTGGATATATAGAAGGCTGTGAGCGATCAGATGGAACGGCGTATGTTTATGGTATGTCTGTTTCACGAAAATCGGATCAAATCACCATCTTCTCCAGTCCTTAAATGTCTGAAGTAACTAATTATGATTTGACATAAATCATAGACATTATTTCTAACCGTTACCGCGCACCTCAGTAATTCTGCTGGTTTGTATGTAATTTGTTTCTAGTGGGACATATACGCCCCAGAAAACTTCACAGAATGTACAAAACATTAGTGTGTGGTATGTCAAAGCCATCTTCAAATGTTATGCTGAAAACTTGTGTGTGGTCTTAAGCGTTTTTCACTGTCACGAGAATAAACGTGTTTTGGCGCTGATTTGTTGTACTTTTTTCCATGACTGTATCCTAATAAAATCATTCTAAAATTAAATATTTAACTCTTAATATCAAAGGTTCACATTAAGACATTGTTCTAGCCAGATTCATGAGAGACATGTGTCCCACTTCTCCGTTCCTCAAAATCGGCCAGCTTAAAATCGTTTGGTGCCGACAGTGTATTTTTTATCACGATTTTGAGCTTTTTTGTTTCAGATATAAATGCTAAATAAATTTTAACCGTGAAAGGATAAAGTTGTCGGTGGAAGACAGTAAGTAATGGAATTACTTTTAGTATCATCTACGTTCACGACCAACATGAAGCACTGAAAATATTACTGAAAAACTGCTGACTTATGAAAGAGAAATACACTACCTGAGAGAAAAGTGAAGCCCTCAGAAAGGGAGGAGAAAGTGAAATGAAATTTCATAGGCTGGGAGGATATGTGATGTTATTTCAGTGATTACAAAATGGTTCAAATGGCTCTGAGCACTACGGGGTTCTGAGGTCATCAGTCCCCTAGAACTTAGAACTACTTAAACCTAACTAACTAAAGGACATCACGCACATGCATACCCGAGGCAGGATTCGAACCTGCGACCGTAGCGGTCACGTGGTTCCTGACTGAAGCGCCTCGAACCGCTCGGTCACTCAGGCAGGCTCAGTGATTACAAAATCGAGTTAAATTTAGAAAGAACACGGCAGTATGAGCCCACTTGCTAGTATGACGTTGCTCCCACTTTTGTTACTCGGATGTATGCACTGATTCTGGTGAGAACAGTGTCACAAATCCGTTGTTTCCTTTCCTGAGACAAGTTGGCGCACAGGTGTTGTAACTGATCCTTAACATCCCAGTTACTTGCACCGGGACAGATTTCGCATTCTGTCTAATCTGAACCATGTTCTATCGGGGACGGAGCTGGGGACCTTGCTGGCCACGGGTGTACCTCAACATCACTCTGACATTTCATACGGAGAGGTTCAAATGGTTCAAATGGCTCAAAGCAGTATGGGACTTAACATCCGAGGTCATCAGTCCCCTAGACTTAGAACTACTTCAACCTAACTAACCTAAGGACATTACACACATCCATACCCGAGGCAGGATTCGAACCTGTGACCGTAGCAGCAGCGCGGTTCCGGACTGAAGTGCCTAGAACCGCTCGGCCACAGTGGCCGCCTATGGAGAGGTGCCACGTGTGCAAGAGCACAGCCCTGATGAGAAATGGTACTACGATACTATAGTGTGAAACATAGCTCATGAGTACACAGGATGTCCATGTAGTCAAACTGCTCCAAATCACTAAGCTGAAGTCACACCCGATGGCCACCCACACCATGACGCCAGGAGTAAAATCGCTGCGCCTCCCCAAAAACATTGGAAGAACGGGGCCTCTCTCCAGGTCGCCGCCATAATTGCCGTCGATGATCATCCGGGGTGGAAGAACGTTTCATTGGTGAACACAATCTGGCGCCATTCATCAACAGTCTATGATTGCACCACTCGAAATGCAGCCGTTTGTGCTGTCATGTCAACGGCAGCCTACGCATGAGACAGTAATTCCCTTTCTAGCTGCTTCTAGTCTCAGACTAATGGTGCGGGATGACACAGAACGTTCCAGGTAGTCCATTACTTGTTCTAGGATGGCAGGCGCGGATGTGAAGCGGTTGCTATGTGCTTGGTTCACAGTCTGGTGCACAGTCCTGCCTTTTGGTGGTTTGACGCGGTCGAGCGGAACTTGACGACGAGTATTTCTGCTGTCAAGTTCCACTACAGTCCAACATCGGGCCACTGTCGCATCCGAATGCCCCACAAATCCACCAGCTGGCCAAGTGGAGGCCCACAACCAGGTCCCTTTTAAACTCTACCAGTTCCTGCCAACGCTGTCTCACACGAGTAAATGGTATCTCTGGTCCTTCACAGTGCTCACTCAACCTCTGACACAGCCTGGTAACAACACTAAACACAAAAAACATCAGTGCACTCTGGCGGCCGTTCTATCCGTCATAGAGAACTGCAATTAATATTCACATACCCGTTGAGTGAGTGAGTGTGTGTGTGTGTGTGTGTGTGTGCATACGAAGTTCCGCTGAGACCCGTTCACGTTCTTTGGGTGCTTCACTTTTCTTGTCAGGTAGTGTAATTTCTTTTAATTTTCTACCACAACATGTTTCAAACATCTGTATTACATTCAGTAGCTCCTTGTCACCTGGAAAATACAACCGAAGCGAAAAACCATAATATGCGGCTCGGCTTTCCTGCAAAAGTAGTTCCAGTTGTTCTACGAAGCTAAACTATGAACCTTTGATGCCGATTAGATAACTACAAAATATTCAGCGAGTGCAGCCGTGCAGCGATTTAGAAGCAGTTCTGGCGAGCACTTGGCGTCCTTGCGAGGGTAACAGCACCCGTTCTTCTTAAGCGCCAACCTTGCCTGGCCTCCATCACAACTGTTTCCTGCTTACATCCCGGAACTGGAGTAAGCGAAGGTCTGTCTACCAGGAAAATTAGGAGAGGTCTCGTGAACAAAACAAGAACACGTGTTGTTCTTCAGCGACTGAATGACAATTGAGAACGAGGTCTGTGGGACAAAGCATTTATTTCATTCTGACAAGGCTGGAGGAAAGAAGAGGGCTTGTTCACAGAACCAGTACGACATTCGCCTTAAATGCTTTAGAAAGCCACGGAAACCTAAAAGAATGGAAGTGCTTCGATCGCGACAGCTCCTGATTATCAGTCTTGTAAATCAGGTTATGCTCACATTAGGACGATAACGTACTTCAGTTGGGAATGTTTTAAAACCGAACCGTCTTTCGACAGAAATGCTTAGGCTGGTAGTTCAGTTCTTTTTTTTTTCTTTTCTTTTCTTTATTGTGCTCGACGTAGTGAAACTGATGATGGAATACCAGACCACCCTCCCCGCTCACCCTGAACAATGTGGCGCTATTAGGCAGCTCAACACACCAGCTGTTCGAGTATTTACTACAATAGAAAAAAAACCTGGAGATTAGCGCTTAATGTCCAGTCTACGAGGAGGGCATTAGAAACGGACCACAAACTCGGGCTGATGTAACGTAGGAATGTAAATCTGCCCTACCGTTTCAAAAGAAGTACGGGCAACGTAAATCTGGATAACCGAACAAAGGTTTGAACCACCTGTCGTCTGAATGCTGCTCCTACCCCATGCGTCACCTAGCTCAGTTCTTTAGTGCAGTTCATTAGTAGTTCGTCTCCTTACCGCAGATTCTTTTCAGTCAACACTGCTCCTTGTAGACCTGCTACATGGCTCGTAGGAGTGATCATGTTGGTTGTTGTGGTGGTCTTCCCTCCGAAGACTGGTTTCATGAAGCTCTGTACGCTACTACCCTTTGCAAGTCTCATCAACTCTGTAACTACTGCAACCTACATCTATTTGAACTTGCTTATTGTGTTTGAGCCCTGTTCTGCCTTCCTCCAATGCCAAATCGGCGATTCCTTGATGCTGCAGAATGTGTCCTGTCAACTGACTCCTTTTGGTCAGACTGCACCACAAATTTTATTTTTTCTGCAGTTCGTTTCATCATCTCTTCATTAGTTACTCGATCTACCTACCTTGTTACCAGCATTCTTCCGTTGTACCACATTTCGAAAGCTTCTATTGTAATTTTCCCAAAACTGTTTCATTTCTGTACAACACACTCTGTCCACTCAACACAAATATCATCAGAAAAGATTTGCTAACATTTAAATTTACATTCGATATTAACAAATATCTCTTTACTAGAAATCCTCTTCTTTCTATTGCTAGTCGTATATCCTCTCTACTTCGACTGTGGCCAGTTACTTTGCTGCCCAAATATTAAAATTCGTCCTGTACTATTAGCATCTCATTTCCTTATCTAGTTCCCTCAACAATGCGTACTTTAATTAGAATACATTCCATTATCTTTGTTTTACTTTTATTGATGATCACTTTATAACCTGTTTTCAAGACACTATCCACTCCATTCAAGTGATCTTTCAAGTCCTTTGCTGCCTCAAACAGAATTACGTCATCATCAGACCTCAAAATTTAATTTCTTCTCCAAGAACATTAATCCCCTTTCCAAATGTACTGAAGCGCCAAAGAAACTGGTATAGGCATGTACATTCAGATACAGGGATACGTGAACAGGCAGAAGACGGCACTGCGGTCGGCAATGCCTATATAAGACAACAAATGTCTGGAGCAGTTGTTAGATCGGTTACTACTGCTACAATGTCAGGTTATAAAGATTAAGTGAGTTTGAACGTGTTGTTAAAGTCGGCGCACGAGCGATGTGACACAGAACCTCCGAGGTATCAATGAAGTGGGGATTTTCTCGTACGATCATTTCACGAGTGTACCGTGAATATCAGGAATCCGGTAAAACATCAAATCTCCGACATCGCTGCAGCCGGAAAAAGATTCTGCGAGAACGGGACCAACGACGACTGAACAGAATCGTTCAACTTGACAGATGTGCAACCCTTCCGCAAATTGCTGGAGATTTCAATGCTGGGCTATCAACAAGTGTCAGGGTGTGAACCATTCAACGAAACATCATCGATATGGGCTTTCGGAACCGGTGGCCGACTCGTGTACTCTTAATGACTGCACGACACAAAGCTTTACGCCTCGCCTGGGCCCGTTGGTAGTTAGCTGGGAACAATGGCTGACCGAACGACAGGTAATATCAGTTCCTTATCTTTCCTTCAGACTTCCTTACAACATGTGTAAACAGAGACGTCTTCATGATGGAGGCTAGATCACGGCCATTTTAGAGGTCGTTTTGATTGGCGACTAAGGACAGTATATTGAACAACATCACATCAGTATTTACTTCATGTGCAGACTAATAATTATAGCTGTTAGAGGTAACATGTTTTTAGGTTAGTTAGTACATACAAGTACTTGAGGCAAGAGCAAGCCATTATACTTATCTTCCGCTGAACAGCAGGTCAGGTGTATAAGTGTGGGCAGGTGGACACAGAATGGTTAGTCTATACTGACAGGCGTAGTCCATTTAGTGGAACAGTTACGACTGTGCAGCAAATACCAGGTAGTGGCAAGTCTGCTGTGCCCTCTCAAACAGACCACTGCCAGATTTAACATATGCCATTCAGCGAAATAGCGTAATGCCTACTATCTGGAAGAACGCCCTCCAAAAAGCTAGTCGAGTGTCTGACCACTGTGTCAACATGTACGGTACATTGTTTGTAGAAAGTTATTACAAAAGATAACTGAGAATTATTACAAAGAACAACGAGGAATTACTACAAAAGACACCTGAGAACGATTAAAAGAGCGACGAGGCAATTACGCCTAACCTGCCAAGACAGCAGGCTAGTGATACTTAAAAGTCAAAGCCAAAGTAATGGTCTTCCAGAGTAAAATGTCTGTACACTCCAGTGTAGACATCTTTGGTCGTGCCCTGATCAAGTATCCACTTCAGATATCTCCATTAGGATAAAACTGTAAATAGAGGTACCAATCCTATAACAAACGCCAATGATGTCGGTGCAATATGTGGATGAATACAAAAGTCTCTCAGAACCATAAGAAGGAAGATAAATTGTCGTTACAACGTTGCTATGAATACGAGAAATTGGAAAAAGTTCCGCGAGAGCAGTCCACTAAAATGAAGCTGCTTCAGCTCGTGAAGTACCTTCCAGGAGAGATAAAATAAGGAGCGAAGACGTATCTAAAATCATCATTTTCGTCTCCGCTGTTTGTACAATTAATTAATTGCTATGCCACCCTACGTGAAAAAACTGACCTGTAGATAACAATGTGTACACATTGCAGTGGATAAATTAATTATTTAGCTTAAGCCTCGAACTTAGTGATATTGTAGAAAGGATCTCATGCCTTCGTTTTCAGCTGACGTCACAACAGGCACTTGCAGTCTTTTGTCCTTGGCATCTCTGAAACAGGAAAGTCAAGTCGACGTCTCTAATCGCTGACTCTATGGCACCATTTACCCGAATACCAGCTCATAATGAACGATAAGAGTTATTGCTAAAACACTATGCTGATACAAGACTTTTTTTGCTAAAACGTTATCTCAGCATTTGCCCTTTGGCGCTAGTACATTAATTTACAAATATCTCCACAACAGCAAAGCAATATATGAACAGAAGCTCTTTCTAGATATCCGAAATAGAGGACAGCAGCTGATTCAGAGAACGTTGGGCAATGCTCCGGTGTTTTTGAGGGTCATCCAGACCTTTCTCTCTCTCTGGTGTGCGTTTTCTGCCCAAGCACTAGTTGCAGCTTTGCAGCACTGTTACGTGAACACGATCCAGTAAGAGGAAGATGAAGTTCTTGAACGGGTAGGAGAAACAGAGATTTCTAAACCCAATGGAATAGTTATAGAGATGATAAGCATTCTAAAGACCATTTTTGCAAACGGCTGGAGACTTTGCTTTCATCTCTCGACAGACACAAATACTTTCTCATTAAGAGCACATACAGATGAGTGACATACTCGAGACCTTTACCACTTCTGTTCTCATTGGGTATTGTCAGGTCCTTTCCATTTATTGTAGGAATTACTTTGCATTTGTTTACAGTTAAAAGGTGATTCTATTCAGTAAATGAACTTGATACTCTAAATCACTCAGTATTTCCTTCTGATCATGCAGTATCAATTCTTAAATGTAGACAAATGTTGCAGGTCGTTTCCAAAGGATCCGTAACATATAGGGTGTCTTAGGCTGGTTCAAATGGCTCTGAGCACTATGGGAATTAAGATCTGACGCCATCAGTCCCCTAGAAATTAGAACTACCTAAACCTAACTAATCTAAGGACATCACACACATCCATGACCGAAGCAGGATTCGAACCTGCGACAGTAGCTATCGTGCGGTTCCAGACTGAAGCGCCTAGAACCGCTCGGCCACTGCGGCCGGCCAGTGTCCTAGGGCAAATAAACAGTTTTCAGGGACATGACAAGAATCGTCGTTCAAAACAAAAGTCTTGTAAACATGTGCACTAAAATGCATACGTTAAGAGCTATGTGTATTTCTTCATCTTCGAGACTGTGAAACAAGTCTCTTCTAGTCCACGCTCTTTAGTGTTCATATTTTTAGAGTAGGTAGATGTACCAAGACAAGGACAAAATGTCCAGTAAATCTGGATTCTAAAATACATGCCTTAAGGGCTGTGAGCACTTGTTCATCTTCTCTACTATGAAACATATCCCTTCTACTGCATAAAAGATCATAGCTCTTAAGATATTTTAGAACCCATATTTACTTGACGTGTTTTTCTTGTTTTGGTCCGTAGTACATTCTAACGTGAAATCAAATACCTTGCATTAGAAGAGATCGTTTTCACAGTAGCGAAGATGGACTCATAGCTCTCTAGGTATGCATTTGACAGTCCAAGATCACTAGATTTGAAGTTAAAATCTTCTGGGTTATTAGGCCGCGTTATATTTCTTCTAAAATGATCGACATCCTGACCCTTCTGCTGAGATCTTCAAAAATGGTTCAAATGGCTCTGAGCACTATGGAACTTAACTGCTGAGGTCATCAGTCCCATAGAACATAAAGCTACTTAAGCCTAACTAACCTAAGGACATCACACACATCGATGCCCGAGGCAGGATTCGAACCTGCGACCGTAGCGGTCGCGCGGTCGCGCGCCTAGAACCGCTCGGTCACTCTGGCCGGCTGAGATCTTCCTCAGGATCTTCTGGTGTCCACTGCTGCTACAACACAGTGTTTTAACAGTAGTGGACCCCAGAAGATCCTGAGGAAGACCCCAGCAGAGGGGTCGAAATGTCGATCATTTTAGTAGAAATGTGACGCGGCCTAATAACCTAGAGGACTTTAACTTCAGTGACAATGGCCACGAAAGCCTGCAGAAATATCACTATACTTGTTTGCTTCGGATGATTGTTTCTGTCATATCCCTGAATATTAACCATTCCTCCTGGGACACTCCGCATACTAAGGATTTCAGTGATCATGTAACGCCACCCTGTGGAACCTGTGGTAGTACTTTCTGGTTTATTAAAACATTCGCCGTCCAGTGTAGTAGTCTGGATTCTGTCAAACAAACATTCTCCGAGTCAATCACTTACTCGTGACGATGCCGTGAACGTTTAGTCTGGCAATGTAGTACAACGTCGGGTGCTTTTCAGACAGCTATTAAGATGGAATCTATTTTTCAGCTGTATTTATCATATGGAGATATCGTTAGTGAAAGAAAAACGATGCATGCTTAATACAAGTGATTTTTTACCGGAATCTGCGTTAATTCTTTAAGAGATCCTTTTTCTTCATGAGGAAAATAATTTGATTATGATCCTTCAATAAACGTCCCTTCTTGCGCTTCATGAACTTGTATTCTACATATAGCTCTAAATTTCATTTGCTTTTATATTACATTCATTGTATATCTTGGATGCCGCGGAGAGGGGTCTCCAGGATGTAAAAAGAAGTCAAGGATATAGGCTACATTTTATTTTAATACAATACAATGAAATGAATTAGTACTTTGAAATATTATTGTGTTACCGCGCTATTATTAATTACAATCCGATGTCCCTGAAGTCTTTGTAGAGGTTTTTGGCTCCAGTGTTGTATTCGTGTTTGTACTGTTTGAGAACAGACAACTACTGATAACGACAAAGGATATTAAAGAAAACAGTGTGAAACAGTTGTCTAAATACAACCTTTTTTTGAAGAGGTCATTGCACGAAGCCGGCTGGGGTGGCCGTGCGGTTCTAGGCGCTGCAGTCTAGAACCACGTGACCGCTACGGTCGCAGGTTCGAATCCTACCTCGGGCATGGATGTGTGTGATGTCCTTAGGTTAGTTAGGTTTAAGTTGTTCTAAGTTCTAGGGGACTGATGACCTTAGAAGTTAAGTCCCATAGTGCTCAGAGCCATTGCACGAAATTCTCGAACTAGCACTAGGTGTAATTGTTATAACAAGCTTCTGTATTCTTAAAATTCTGTACCTGCAAAATCAGTTTACCAGAAAAATTATACCGTTACTCATTAGTGAATGGAAATATGTGCTACAAACTAGTTTCTTCACTTTTAAGTCAGCTATAACTAGCGCGAATATAGTTGAAAAAGGCGCTTTATTATATGTTATACTGTATCTTTTCCAGTTAAAGTTTAGATCTATCTGTAGTCCCCAAAAATTAATATTTTCTTTTTCTTGTATTTCATTGCTTGAGCAGACTATTTCTCTTTCGCAATGTGACACAGCGGTGGTTTAGTTTGCTGACATCTTAATTTAACAATTTTTCCTTCATTCAATAATGTTACTTACTGTCTCTGTCTTGGTATCATCTGCATGCAACAAAATATTTGATACTATTTCTTGCTGTTGATATCCTCCATCAATTCTTTTGTTTTCGTTGGAAGATAATGCTAGAAACATAAAGACTGAAAACTATTTGTGGCATGCAGAATTATCATTTTAAAGAATTATTTTATATCTTTCATCGCATCTTTTACTGTTGCAACATAGTACTCCTCCTTCGAGTCAACAGTATTTATTAAGTGCTAGTTTGCAAGGGCGATGGTGATGCTCTTGGTGCAAAACAGCTATGAGGAGCAGCAGCTGCAGCAGACGGAGGACAACGACGCCTGGCAGCCTTGTCCCGGATCGGGGAGAAAGTTTGCCCACTGACATTTCGGCAGCTCTGCACTCTCAGGCAGTTCCTGGGTCCTGCGCATGCGAGAAAATAAACTCGCTTCTTTTGTTCGTCACATTCGGTAGCAAATCCATTTGGCACTGGGGTTCATGTGATCCCCTACTTCTTGACTTAAGTAAAATCTTCTGTGGAAATGCACGTTGTCGTTTATTACAATAAATATCCTTACATTATATCGGAAAAAAGATACGATTTTATCCAGTAGTTACTCACACATTGCATGAAGCGAGTCTTTCCCAGAAGAAAAATGTCATGCCTTATGATACCGGCAGTATCCTTGCAGTATCTGTAGTTTTATTAGACACAGATGACTAAGTAAATGTTATCGGCAGTTCTACCAACCTGGCAGCGAAAGATATTGCTGTATACAGAGAAATATATTAGCAGGAAAACTCTTATAAAATGGAAGAATATATTCTGAAAAAGTTTTCAAGGTGCGGGCTGGGCTCGTATTCTGCTGGTTCTGTAGTAACTTAAGTATTTGTGTAGACAGTTCATCCAGTCTAGAACAGAGAATCTCGATGATTTTTGCCTGTTATCGATGTTGGACTTAGCGGGATATCAGTCCTGGGAATTCCCAGACTTTCAAGAATGCTTTAATTTTATTCGGAAACAAATGACAAAACATTTTTTATTCGCATGATATGATTACCATTTACCAAGTTCGTATTTTTCCCTTTTATTGTACTGTGAAGCCTATCTTCTTGCCCAATGACATAATACTCCAAGGGCAGAGTTCCTTATAGATTTTGATGAATGAGTTTGCGAGTATCAAAATACGTGACGCAAATGACTGTATCTTTTGACTGCACTGACTTACAAGCTTACATTTATTGCACTGCCAAGGGACCATAGTCTTTAGTCTTTCTTTCTTTCGTTTACGCCATAGTCTCGCAGGGTCGGCGTGGTTACAACGCATTTGGCAATGTTAGTGTTAGGTATGGCCACTCCCTACCCCCCAGGACGGAATCAGTGTAACCCAACTGTCTGCATCCAGTGTAAATCGTGAAATAGTGCGAACGTGTTTCAAATGTCTGCGACGCGTGTAACTGAGGCGTAACGTGGGGACCAGCACGGTATTCACCTAGCGGGATGTGGAAAACCACCTAAAAACCGCATCCAGGCTGGCCGGCACGCCGGCCCTCGTCGTTAATCCGCCAGGCGGATTCGATCCGGGGCCAGCGCGCCTACCCAAGTCCAGGAAGCAGCGCGTTAGCGCTCTCGGCTACCCTGGCGGATCGGACCATAGACTTAAGTATGTGACATAAATTTGAAATTGATACGTCTACCCAGTAACAGAAGGGCAGAGACAAAATCGGGAAACAAGTGACAACAATGTTTTTTCGTGTGACGTAATTAGAACTTAACAATTTTCGAATTATTTTTTTAGTTGTAGTGCGCGACTTTGCTTCTTGCCAAATTTCATGATTATAGGTCAACGAGAAGTACCCAATAGGGTTTGATGAGTCACTTTGCGAGTATCAAAGTACGTGACATAAATGACCGTATCTTTTGATTGCGTTGATTTAGAAGCTTCAATTTTTTACACCGCTAAGGCACAGTACACCTCAATATTTGACTTAAATTCAAACTTGATGCGCTGCCCCATCCTGAGAAAAAGGTCGTTACCAGACGGACAGAGAGACAGGCAGGCAGGCAGGCAACAAAGTGATCCTATAAGGTTTCCATATTCACCGATTTAAGTTCAAATGGTTCAAATGGCTCTGAGCACTATGGGACTCAACTGCTGTGGTCATAAGTCTTACCGATTTAGGTACGGAACCCTAACAAACGACCGTAGACCTTCGTATGTGACGCAAATTTAACGTGTTATGTCTACCTGATCCTCAGAAAAGGGTTTTTAACAGTCGGACAGACAGACAGAGAGACAGACGGACAACAAAGTTATCGTGTGCGGAACCCTAAAACCAATGTTTTTGTTCAATTTAATTTAAACAGTAAACCATGTCGCACTTCTTACAGAATCTGCCACCGAGCGAGGTGGCGCAGTGGTTAGACACTGGACTCGCATTCGGAAGGACGACGGTTCAATCCCGCGTCCGGCCATCCTGATTTAGGTTTTCCGTGATTTCCCTAAATCACTCCAGGCAAATGCCGGGATGGTTCCTCTGAAAGGGCACGGCCGACTTCCTTCCCCATCCTTCCCTAATCCGATGAGACCGATGACCACGCTGTCTGGTCTCCTTCCCCAAACCAACCAACCAACAGAATCTGCCACGAGAGTTTGATTAGCATCTCCGTAGCGCTCTCGCACTTCCTAACCAAATGCATCACGAAATACACTACTCTTATTTGGCTCTTTTATATCGCTTCCATTAATCCTACCTAGAACGGGTCCCAAGTTGAAGATCAATACTCAAGAAATGGCCTAACAGATGTTTTGAAGGCACTTCTTTCGAAGGTGACTTACATTTCAATAGAAATCATCCCATGAATGTCAGCCTGGAATTACTTCTCCTTCATCTTGCTGTAAGCATTGGTGAGCAAGAGCGAACAAGATCTTGTGGAAATGTACAAAAGTGTCGCCATAGCAGCAAGTAAAACAGAACTGCTCATCAACAAACAAAAACACAGTCCATATTCAAGTAGGCAGAACTAAACATCCACACGAGCACTTCACAGTTAGCGAAGACAGGTTCAAGTCTGTAATCAGTGCAAGTATCTGGGAAGTTGGTACAGTTGTTATAATCAAATACCCATAGATGTAAATGAAAGAATTACTGTTGACTCCCGATGTCTATATGCGCTCAGAGCTACGTCCAAGTGCATAGCCATACCAAATTCTGCGGAAATGGAGATCTACAATACCGTTATACGCCCTATCGCCCTCTATGGTTCTGAAAGCTGGACAGTAACTATGAAGGAGTTGCAAAAACTTCTAACGTTTGAAATATAAGTGATGAAAAGAATTTTTAGCCAGGTGAGGGGCGGAGGTACTTGGAGGATAGCAAATAATAATTAAATTTACGAGTTCATGAACGAGTCTAATGTTTTACAATATCGAAAGATCAGACGAGTCCAGTGGGCAGATCACTTTCATTGCCCATATTAGAACAAAAAGATTCCTGGGTAGACTAAGAAAGAGATGGGAAGACGACGTAATGAAAGATGCGGTAGCTTTGAATATAGCCGACTGCGAGGGAACAGAAGCGGACAGAAGGCAGTAGAACCTGATTCTTGACACATCGCCTCGTCTACTCTCCACGGGGCCTATGACCGCTGGACAAGTAAGTATAAGAAACCTCTTCAAGTTTCTCCGGACAGATGTTGGCAAATTTTTCCTGCTTGTTACTGTTTCCAGTGATTTTTCGTCAATAGTGTAATGGAACAATAACCGTTTTTCTGCCTATTTAAACGCAGTATCTTGCATTTATTCAACTCTCTTACTGGTCTCCTGCCAGCCCAGCTCCAAGCACTGTACTACAGTTTTCTTTCATTATATCTTTCCTGTGCACGACAGCATAATCTGTGAAGAGCCGCGTGGAGTTTCCGATGTTAGTCACCACATTCACGCATACAGTGAAGAGTAACGGCTCTGTAACATTCCCTTCGAATCTGACTACTTCTGCCGGCCGGAGTGACCGAACGGTTGTAGGCGCTACAGTCTGGAACCGCGCGACCGCTACGGTCGCAGGTTCGAATACTGCCCCGGGCATGGATGTGTGTGATGTCCTTAGGTTAGTTAGGTTTAAGTAGTTCTAAGTTATAGGGGACTGATGACCTCAGAAGTTAAGTCCCATAGTGCTCAGAGCCATTTGAACCATTTTTTTTACTACTTCTTCCTGTTAAGAATGACGTGCTGAGTTGTGCGAGCGACTGAGTCATGAATCCAGTCAGTCTGATATTCGGTGATCTTTTATTCTGTGATTCTTGAAATTTTCCCTGCGTAAAGAGTATTCTATAAAGTTTTGGGATTGCAGCCGGACGATGTCAACTTCTTGCCATGATATTTCGGCTGATAACTATTCAGCCATCTTCAGGTGAGTGTTTTGCAATAGAGATTGCTAGTTCACGTCGCAACGTTATCCCAAAAATTTGCACGGACACACATGCGGAAAGGCAACCGCTACATGAGTGAAGTCCGTCGAGTTTCGCGCCCTCTTCGAATACTGCTCCGTGCGCGCTCTTTGTCGGAAAGCGGGCTCGCGGAGTTAAAATTCAGATGTCAAGATAATAAAATTAACTGTCGTTAGATGCGTTATTAGTTATAAAATGTTTCTGAAGATATTAAAGAAAACTGAATCTGTGTTCAAAGATAATGGATAGTCTCCACATCAGATCAGCACAGCTTTGAGGAGGAACAAACGTGATCACCCACAAGCGCAAGAGGAGAAAGAGTGGTTCAAGTTTGAGGTGTTCCTCCTATATGTCGGCAATATTTCGTCGAAATTAAGACTCTACAAAGCGTCTACAAAGGATTGGGCTCTTCTCTGTGCGGCAAAGGACGATCTGGGATTGCGAAAAGCTGGAATCTACAGAATACCTTTCCAGTGTGGTAAGATCCTTCTGGTATTCAGTTATTAGGGGATCGAGGGCAATACGTTTGGTGGAAGATCTTAATAAATCGTGATTGCAGCTTTCGACTGGATAAGGCATGCGACCTGATGATTTCTTTACTATCTTCAGAATGGAGACATTTTATGACTAATGACACGTCCAGCGACAGTTAATTCTGGTAATTTCACACTGAATTTTAACTCTGCAAGCCCGCATTCCAACACTGAGCGCGCATGTAGTATCACCATTACCCATGTGCTTGGGCTGCACAGATGGAGCTTAAGCTCGATGGAGGACGCTCATGTAGCAGCTGCCTTTGCGCATGCATCTCCGCAACAATTTTTGGGATAAGCTTAGTGATGTGAACTAGCAATCTCCTACCCGCCACCCCAAATTCTATAAGTCCCTCCAGATCCTCAAGCGCCATGCACTTCGCCTCGCCTTCCGTATACGCCTCCCGTCCCCCATGTGGATCCTCTATGACCTGATTCCTTTCCCCCATTTGCTCCTTTTCCTCCAACATATCCAAGTCCTCTACACCTACCACCGACTTGATCCCCCTCATCCCCTGATTGCTCCTGTCCCAGTCTGGAGCCGCATGACCACTACGGTCGCAGGTTCGAATCCTGCTTCGGGCATGGATGTGTGTGATGTCCTTAGGTTAGTTATGTTTAAGTAGTTCTAAGTTCTAGGGGACTTATGACCTCAGCAGTTGAGTCCCATAGTGCTCAGAGCCATTTGAGCCATTTGTCCTCTCCAATCCCTACCCTCTGCCGCAACTTCACCGTTGTGTCCCCCGTACCCTCCACCTCTACATCCTTCATCTCCTTTCCCAAGGTGGCTTCCATCAACTCCACCTCGCAGGTGGTGCCCTCTCTCCCTCCATTTATCCCTCCTATCAACTCTGATCCTCACCTCCCCCTTCCTCCCTCTGTCCTTTTCCCGGGCTCCCTCTCCCCCCCCTCCTTCCACCCTGTTTTTTCCCTGCCTACATTCTCTCTGACTCCCTTCTCTCCCCCAAGTCCTTTTGCTTTCCCATCCACTGCCTTCCCCAATCCTTTCTGCGTCCGCCCTGACCCCCCTTTTCTATGTCCTCTCCCTCAATCAGCTCCCACCTTTTTCCTTGCCTCCCCTCTTTTTTTCCCTCATCGGTCCAGGTCCTCCCCACACCCCCATCTGCCACAGTGTCGCCCCTATAGTGCTGTTTTAAGTGAATGTTCAGTGTTGTGCGTCCCCTGTCAGTGTTGCGAACAGCCACCATATTGTCAGTAGTTGTGTTTTTTATCCCGTGCGAACAGAAACCAGACTGTCGCCGTGTGTCTTTAATTGTGCCTGTCTACTTACTGTGTGTCTTTATCCGCATCGTCAGCGCCATGTTTTTATGTTTTAAATTCCACAACTTTCCGCCATTTTACAGTTTTTTACAATGTCACCGTTTTATCACCTGTTTTTATTGTTTCTGTAGGCTATAGAGAGGCCTATCGAAATGCAATAAATAAAAAAAACAAGCAATCTCCACTGCAGAACACTCACCTGAAGATGGCTAAAGGGCTGCCTGCTGAAATATCGTGGCAAGAAGTCGTCGTCATCCAGCTGCAGCCTCGAAACGTCATGGAAAGCTCGTATTTTGTTTACGAAGTGACAGTGCAGAACTTTACTGAATGCCTTCCGGAAGTCAGGCATCTCGATATCAAACTGCGCTCTGCGATCTCTCGATTCTTTGCTCAGCACTCGTCTCCCATAAGACCTTGGAGCGCGTGCTTGTATTTCCTTGTCCTTGGGAGCTGCCGCAAGTATTAATGAAACGCGACGTTCCTCTGCGGTCAGCCACAACCAGGAATCCGATTAATAGCATTCCTCATGGTTAAAACATAGTAACCGATCAGTACATCCCCGATTCTTTAAAGACTCGAAATGCCATGTACAAAAGAGCTTCACGCCCGATTACTTTAGAAATGAGTGAATGTGATTTACATGTAAGCGAGAAACAAATTAGAAAAGGTATGAAATTATGTATAAAGTTTGTTGAAAGTCGCAAAGTGCTCTCACTACCAAACCCTGGATGAAAATAGTCTGGATAATTTTCACTCCGTTTTAAGCAAAAGCTGGCTTTCTGTGCATATTAATGCTTATAGCATCATATCTCCTGTGGACAGAAGCAGCCTATCCTGTCAAGGAGACAGCAGAAAAGCACATTCTCAAAAAGAACAGCAAGAACTCCAAACGTTTATCGAGTGAGACATTGTAAAAGGAGAAGAACGAAGGAAAGCAAAAATTAAAGGGGGATGGATCAGCAATGTTTAAATTAAATGTAGAGTATCGGAAATTAGCTAGAAGAGATAAGAGTATCTTCTTAAATGAACAGTGCAAAAAAGAAAAGGTTGAAGAGAGTTGCCGAGTGGGGAAGACGATGGATCGTTACAAGAAAATTGAAGATATTAAAGGAAAATTCCAGGCGAAAATTGGTAGGATAAAAGACAGAAAAGGTAAAGATCTAATAGAAGCAGACGACATTAAAGAGAGAAGGGCGGACTATGTAGAAGATGTACATAAGAAAGAATTACATACTGATGACGATGAAGTTAATGTGATTTTAAAACCAGAGACAGACAGTTTGGAGAGCGAAGCCAAACAGACCGTAGAAAATATTGCTAAAAGCAAGGGTGTTAGCTACGATAGAATTACAGCACAATTGTACAAAATCAGTGGAAAGAATGCTCTTAAAGTGTTGCATTCAATATTTCAGAAAATATGGAGATTCAACGGTGGCCAAAAGTTAAAAGCTCAGTATTCAACCTGCTTCCACAGAAGGGAATTTCTGAACACTATTCAAATCATTGAACAACCGCACTTATCTCTTGCTAGCAAAGATGTGCGTAAAATCTTATGAAATAGACTACAGCAGTATATGGATCGAGAAGCACCCGAAGAACAAGCCTCGATTTCGTGAAGGAAGACAACAGCCGATGGGTTATGGGAAAGGATTTCCAGAAAGGTATATATCTCTGCTTTATTGATTACGCCAGAGCCTTTGATTGCGTTAACCTTATATTATGGAACGTACACAAAAACATGGAAGTACCAGATCACCTCACTTACCTCACGCAGAATATATTATGGAACGTACACAAAAACATGGAAGTACCAGATCACCTCATTTACCTCACGCAGAATTTATACTCTGATCAAGAAGCCCCGGAGAACCATACATGGAGCGACTAAATGGGTCAAAATCCAAATAGGAGTACACAAGGCCGCATGTTGTTATCTAATTTGTTCAGTTTTTATGCAGAGCACATTATGGGGAACGTCGGGTTAGATGAAGAATACCTGCGATAAACATAAATCATCTTAGATGTGCAAATGATGACATACTAACAGCAGAAAGTGAAGAAGAGTTAAAGATCCTTTTACTTTTTTGGGTAATGCCTTTATGTTCTGAGGCATCCATAGACTCCCTGGCAGACGAAACTGTGAACTGTGTGCCGAACCGGGACTCGAACGCGAATTCTGACTCTTGGCGGGTACTGTCTGCGAAAGCTTGGTTCGTGTCCCGTTCCAGCACGTAATTTAAGCCTGCCAGGAAGCTTCAGATCGCCACTAGGGCTGCAGAGTATGAGGCATCCCCGTTGTCCCAGGGGCGCAGCGTGACTCACCCTTGTCCATGGTGCAGTTGTAGCAGGAGAGCATGCAGATGTTCTGGAAGGTGTCGACGTCGCCCGTCGAGTCCCTGGCGCAGACGGGGCTGGGCGACAGATCACACCTGCAGTTGCACTTCGTCGTCGACGTCGAGCGGGCCGCCTCACCCACCGCTGCAACACGTGACATCGTAAACACTACAGTGACAAACTGGTACAGTCTGTACTCTACACGAGGAGTGAGTGGCATCCCAGTAACTACACTCATGCTCATAAGTTAAGGATAATGCTGATACATGGTAAAACAACGCTCTGGTGGCCAGTTTGCGGGTTTAAATCACCTTGGGTTATGACCATGCGGTGAATATGACCTGCGGTCGTCGCACGGTGGCGCTGGCAGCAGTCCACATACGCAGGCGTGTGTTGGTGCATGTCAGAGTACGGTACAGCGAGTAAGTGTGCAGAAGTTTTCAGACGTGCTAATGGTGACTGTGTGTTGGAAATGGCTCAAAGAACTCATATTGATGACGTTATGAGTGGTAGAATACTAGGGCGACTGGAGGCTGGTCAAACACAGCAGGTCGTGGTACGGGCTCTCCGTGTGCCACAAAGTGTGATCTCAAGATTAATGCAACTATTCCAGCAGACAGGAGACGTGTCCAGGCGCTACAGCATGGGACGTCCACAGTGTACAACAACACAAGAAGACCGATATCTCACTATCAGTGCCCGCAGACGACCACGGAGTACTGCAGCTAGCCTTGCTCGGGACCATACCGCAGCCACTGGAACAGTCTACAGACGACTGAACAGACATGGTTTATTCGCCGGGAGACCTGCAAGGTGCATTCCACTGATCCCTGGTTACAGGAGAGCCCGTGAGGCCTCGTGTCAAGAACACAGTACATGGTCATTGGAACAGTGGTCCCAGGTTATGTTCACGGACGAGTCCAGGTATAGTCTGAACAGTGATTCTCGCCGGGTATTCATCTGGCGTGAACCAGGAACCAGATACCGACCCCTTGATGTCCTTGAAAGAGACCTGTATGGAGGTCGTGGTTTGATGGTGTGGGGCGGGATTATGATTGCTGCACGAAAACCCCTGCGTATCTTTGACAGATGAACTGTAACATGTCAGGTGTATCGGGACGTCATTTTGGACCAGTATGTCCGCCTTTTCAGGGGTGCAGCGGGTCCCACCTTCCTCCTGATGGATGATAATGCACGGCCCCACCGAGCTGCCATCGTGGAGGAGTACCATGGAACAGAAGATATCAGGTGAATGCAGTGGCCTGTCTGTTCTCTAGACCTAAACCCCATCAAGCACGTCTGGGATGCTCTCGGTCGACGTATCGCTGCACGTCTTCAAACCCCCATGAAACTTCAGGAGCTCCGACAGACACTGGTGCAAGAATGGGAGGCTATACCCTAGCAGCTGCTCGACCACCTGATCGAGAGTATGCCAACTCGTTGTGCGGCCTGTGTACGTGTGCATGGTGATCATATCCCATACTGATATCGGGGTACATGGGCAGGAAACAGTGGCGTTTTGTAGCACATGTGTTTGGGGACGGTTTTCTCAAATTATCACCAATACCGTGGACTTGAAGATCTGTGCCGTGTATGTTCCCTATGTGCCTATGCTATTAGCGCCAGTTTTGTGTAGTGCCACGTTGTGTTGCACCACATTCTGCAATTATTCTTAATTTATGAGCATGAGTGTATTAACGCTTTTCGCTCCATTACCGGATACCGTCCAACATACTTGTACCGACTTTTCGGCTTTGGCTCCATTGTTGGAGGACGCTCAATACTCTGTTATGTCATTTTTTTTCACGTAGTCTGCTATCGTAAGCAGTGCAACATGCAGTGTCGCCTACTACCGACAGTGACCATCATATAGCTCTACCGCATACAGGATGAACCAAAATTTGCGCTCTCAGACGTCACACCACGACCCCTTGCATATGGACAGTATAAAAATTTGTCTAATGAAATTTCCTCCCGTGGTGCGTATTTTCGGTAGGAAACTCAGTAGAAGAAAGACGACTGCACAACAGTACAATAACGTGGACGAAAACTACGAGGTCAGTTCAAAAAATTCCGGAAATGAGGTTGGCATCCCTGCACACGCCTATGTTTGATGAATAGCTCCCGGTAGTTTCATTGTTGTATGTCAGTTAGTTATTGCTCAGTGCTGTATTGAGTAGAACGATGTATCGCTAAGTTTGCGAATTTCGAGACGGCAGAGTTAGAGGAGCAACGCGTCTGAATTAAATTTTGCTTGAAACTCAAGAAAATCTTTACAGAGACACACCAAATTATGCAGGAAGCCGACGATGATGTGTGCTCAAGCCGTACTCGGTGTTACGAATGGTTCACAAGGTTTAAAAATGGACGGATGGAAGTTAAAGATGAACCTCGTTCAGGACACCATTCGACGTTTACCGATGACACTCATGTCAGGGACGTCAACGATATCGTGGGTGCCAATCGAAGATTGATTGTCCAAGGGATTGCAGAAGAACGTATCATTTCAGTTGGATCATGTCATAAAATAGTGACACAGCATCTTGGAATGCATCGTATTGCCGCAAAATTCGTCCCACAGCTCGTGAGACAAGACCAGAAAGACCTTCGTCTCGCCATCTGAAGAGCTTTCGCATGGCGCAAATGAGAACGAGATGTTCCTTAAGAGAATCATAATTGGTGATAAGATGCGGGTCTACGGTTATGATGTTGAGACCAAGGTTCAGTCTTCACAGTGGGTCGGAATAGGTTCTGCAGGAGCAAAAAAATCTCGTCAGGTCAGATCAAATGTCAAAGCCTTACTGAGAGTTTTCTTTGACTCTGAAGGATTAGTTCGTCACGAATCAGTGTCAGAGCTACGAACTGTTAATCGATGGTACTATCGGCACGTGTTGCGACGCCTGAGAGAACTGTGAGAAGGAAACGGCCAGAAATGTGGCGAGACAATTAATGAGTCGTGCATCACGATAACGCAACCACACATTCATCCCTTTGGTGCGTAACTGTTACATACAAAAAGGAAACCACTGTGCAGCCTCAACCTCCGTATTCTCCACACCTGACCCCTGAGGACCTTTTTTTGATTACCGGAGTTGAAAACCCCGTTGAAAGGCCGAAGATTTGCAATGATAGACGAGACAAAAGAAAATTCGCAGACGGTTCTTCATGCGATCCAGCAAGAGGCGTACCAAGACTGCTGCCAGAACTGGAAATGGCGTTGGGAGCGGTGTATCAGTTGTGTAGGAGAGTATTTCGAAAGAGACCATGCACAATAAGTAAAAGGTAAGCGTAGAAACATTTTGTGGACAAAGTTCCGGAATTTTTTGGACAGACCTCGTATCTCCGCTCAACAAGTGAGGGTGTTGTACCCGTAGAATCGTGTAGCTAGGAACACACAGTGCTTCCTGGTCGGTGTTTCAATCCTGCGTCCGATTTTAGAATCAAGTGAAGGAATTCACACTTGGGACCGACATAAGTACTTTTTGGCATATCAACTTCTTTTTGTTGCCTTGAGACATTATGTAGTGCTTTGTGCACCCTTGTTAATATTTTTAGTTCTACTCATTAACGGCTCTGTAATATACAGTATGTAAGCTATTTGTAAGATATTGTCAATTCTTCAGTTATCTAATTGTACACTAATTAACATTCTACGTATTTTTAATATTAGTCCTACAATGTGTGCACGATTAAGCAATACTTCATCGGTATTCTGAAACGGAAGATCTTCTGCCATGCAACATTTCCTTAATGTCTTGAAAATGAAAATTGGAGTTAGTTTTCGGTAATTGCTATTTCAAATTGTATTTAACTTGCAATTGGTGTTTGAAGTTATTTCTACTTACATTTAAGTTGCTGATTATTAGTATGTAGTAGAGTAGTAACGTAATATATAGATGTCTAGAACCGTGATAAGTGAATTCTAATAAATCCTTCAGTGAATCCCTCCGTTCTCAGGTCTGTACTGTCATGTGTACCGGAAGTGACAATGAAAACCAACGAAACAAATTACTTGAATAAAGCAAAACCGTCTCTAAAGACCGCGACCTCCAAGATTGTAAAAACATACTAAAAACTTCGTTTCTCGGGTAACACGCGCGCGCGCGCACACACACACACACACACACACACACATGTATATCCTCTCCATTACCTGTTGCGTAACTGTACAGGATGGTTCCTGGCCAACCTCTTGAATGTGTCGGTAGAATCCCTATATGAAACGTCATTAAATGCTTGCTAAGTTCGTTTTGCCAAGCTATAAAACAGCCAGGTGAAACAGATTAGTATGTTCATCAGCTACTGAATCACGTAGATCTTTACTGCTAACGTCTCATCCCGTCCATCCGTTGACTATGGTTGGTTTATTTCTGTTAATCCTTTGTTTTATATTATATTACTTTTTCGTGTAATGTATCAGCAACATCAAGGTTACTCTGCAAAATTAACAATATCCTCTGGTTGAAGTTGGGACACATTATCACACTATACTCCTGCAGTGATCTGAAGAATTCTTGTAAAATGTAAGTCATAAGTGCTGAACGAGAAATTTCAGCTATCTCGAACGCTAGCTAAACTTGGAATATCCTATCAACGAACTACCTCTGCCACAGTTGAAATATCTTTTATTAATGCAACATGTTTCGCGATTTTTTAATTCCATCTTCAGAAGTACCTGTTAACAGACAATCTTAACTCATTCACTTTATGAATTACACCGTCAATTGTCTGCTTAATTTAGTCTATGCACAGTGAGGGCATTTTGAAAGAATTTACTTTCACTGTATCTGCATACAGCTATGTCTACGGACGGTATTGCGCGTTTTGGGCAAAGATCAAACGCAACAGTGCGAGGTGATTAATTTGTGTCGTTATTCCTTTATATGATGCAAAATAAGGACGCAACTGGTCATATAATTCATGAATTTATTATGTTATAACATTTTATTAATAGATACACTTTAGTGAGGAACTGCAAAGGCGGCTTTGTTAATTAAACATTCCAATTTTGACAGAAATGCTTTATTGGTAACATCCTGGAAGTGACAAGCAGCCGCCGTGGTACAAGTGCCCTCAGCATAAATAAATTAATGCGTGTACGTCTGGAAGGACGCTTACAAGAAACTAAAAAATAACCTTTTCTTCTACTTGACGTCCGCCTGCGTCAACCCGGCAAACAGTTACGTCGCAAACAGGTTCGCACTCAGTGATCAATGACCAAAGAAAACTGATGCAAACGACTATCCTAACGAAGTGTTAATGCAACGGCGTTGCAACACTCTTGAGCTCTGTTGTCAAATCGAAATGAGTAGGTTAATGCCGTACAGTGCATTGTACAAAGGGTGAGCTACGGATGACATAAAACCACTTTTATTTTGAGAACGGTTCCAGATATCAAAATGAGGTTTTTTGTAAATGACTATACTCTGAGAGGACGTAATTTTGTCGAGCGGTTAATTCTCTTAATTCTTGTATGAATCGAGATACTGAAGGCAAGTGTCGTTTTTAAATGAACTAGTAAAATTTTTAACGGCATTCGAAGGCTAATCAACAGACGAGTGCAGTGATACAAAGCATGTAAATGTAGCGATTGAAACTTTTCTTAAAAGTAACTAAGAAACTTGATTAAACTGAGAGGAAGGACGAGCGACGTTTCTCTATTAGTGGTAACAAGTAAACAGCCGAAAGAGAAGACGTATGACTAAATAAAAAAAATCGTGATGAAAATGCAATTTTTTCATAAAAATAATAATGAGGACATACGCATATTTTAAAATTGTTTTTGACCCCTTACTAATACTTTAGAAGCTCGCGCACAGTCCATTGACAAACACCGTATTTGACTCTGTATTTCTCTTGTATAAAGTAGCACCAAGAGGCAATATACAAGGTGTATCAAAAGCAATCATCCGATTTTAAAAAATCATAAGTGTTATGTTATTTGAGATACATGTGTGAACAACGTACTGTTGGAAAGGGCAAACTCACGAGTTTTTTATGGTTCCCGCTAGGTAGCAGCAGTGCGGAAATTTTTAAATCAGAGGATTACTGAACAATGGACCAAATGATTCAGCCTTACACTACTGGCCTCCAAGGTACCGGACCTGACTGTATGTGATTATTTCTTGTGGAGTCTTATAAAAGACTCTGTTTCTGTGCCTCCGTTACCAACAACAATGAATGAACTGAGACACTGCATAACAGCAGCTGTGGGAGCCGTAACTCAAGACATGCTCGGTGCAGTGTGGGAACAATTTGAATACCGCACTGACATATGCCGTGCATCAAGGGGGCCATATTGAACACCTATGAAAAGGTATGAAAAAAACCTTTATGAGTTTCCCGTTCATAAAAAAATAAAATTCACTGAATATGTTTATTGATTTCAGAAATATAGACGTGCCAAATCGGATGATTCTTTTTTATACACCCTGTACTATTTTAACCTCGGCCTACATTCTGTCTGCATATATGGCCGCGCGGTTCTAGGCGCTACAGTCTGGAACCACGCGACCGCTACGGTCGCAGTTTCGAATCCTGCCTCGGGCATCGATGTGTGTGATGTCCTTAGGTTAGTTAGGTTTAAGTAGTTTTAAGTTCTAGGGGACTGATGATCTCAGCAGTTAAGTCCCATAGTGCTCAGAGCCATTTGAACCATTTTTGTCTGCATATAACGGCAAGGTATCGCATGAGAGAGACCTGCTTGACCGTGTCTACGCAGCAGTAGAATATTCTGGAAGCCTTATCTCTCCATTTGGCTTTGATGCGGCTCACCACGAATTCTCTCTTGTGACAGCCTCTTCATCTGATAGCAGCACTTGCACCTACGCCATCAATTATTTGTTCGTTATATTCTAATTTGTCATCCCCTTCAGTTTTTTCTCTTCTACAGCTCAGTCTAGCACTAGTAACAATTAGAAGGAACACATTTTTTTGAGATACTCTGTTGTAGCTCAGTTAGTAGCTCAGCCACGCACCTCTGCAATCAAGGATGATGGAAGTCTTTTTATAGTTACGTGTTTCCGGAATAGCATTTTCGTTCTCGGCGTTCTGGAAAATTTGTCGGTGTCTTTGTAGTAATCAAGTTAAACTCTATATGGTGTGTGGAAATTTTCATTCCCCGGTGCAGCGCCCCACTAATAACTCGTCCATACATGTATCGATTCTGCAATTGCTTTCTTCAGTAGATTTGGCTGGCAGACAGAAGAACGGAACTGCTTGACAAAGTTCTCAGTGCAAATGGAAGCTGTTGCAACAGTGACTGCAGTAGGCAATTACTGAAGTTATAATCTGACTCCGGCTCGAGGAAAGAAGGCGCGAGTAGCAGCAAGCTGGAACTATACTGCCAGAAAGAAATACAACACCCTCAAGAAATGTGTTCGGTGGCACCAGGGTGCGGTCAACGGTGATCACATGGCACTCAGGGAACTGGCTGTGCGCCGTCTCGGTGAGCTGGTACTCCTGTTCGACAGCTTTAGTCATTTGAACGGGGTCGCATTATGAGTCTACCCGAAGTGGATGGACGCCTCGACGGATTGCTGCACGTGTGTCGCTGCCTTCAGCAGTGGTCTCTGGAACATTTCCACACCTGTAGACCAGGTTCTGGATGCCGGCATACTACAGACGGTGGACAAACGGACGTATTGTTCGAGCACTAGTAGCCGACCGAACATAATCCAGAAAAAAAAATCGGACGCATATTGCACCTGCTGCTTCAGTGAGGACTATTGGGAGCCGTCTGCTTGCTGCATGACTAATAACACGTGTGCCTCCGAGCAGGCAGCCAATGACGCAACGACACCGTCAAGCATGGCTACTCTGGTGTCATGAAAGAGCCGACTGGACGCTGGAATGGCGCTCTGTCGTTCTCACTAATGAGAATAGCTTCTATGTGTGTACAGGTGAAGGACATAGAAGTGTACGGCACAGACACAGCGAGCGGCCTCTATTTCGGACTGCATGCACTCACGACACACAGGTCCCACCCGAGGCCTCACGAGCCATCGGTTACAAGTCGTGGTCACATCTGGTGTTTCTGCAATGTAAAGTAATCAGTGCTAGTCACACTGAACAGGTTATTGTCCCCGTGCTGATGTAATTTCTTCGACAGGAAGGTGATTGGTTTTTCAGCAGGACAACGCACGTCCATATAAGCTGCTGCTACGCAACGCGTGCTTCCTGGTTACAACAACTGCTATGGCCAACAAGAGCACCAGTTCTCTCACCAACTGAACACAGATGCGACATGGTGGAGCGGAAACTTACGCGTGCTCCAGAGCCTGCACGAACCATTGCAACAAATGGTGCAAGATGCTTGAGACAATCTATTGCAGATGTCATCCGGCATGTCTCTGTAAGTTTGCATGCGAGAATACACACCATCGTTGCTGTCAGGCGGGGTACACTCTGTAGTCTGTACCGACGCGACTGTTTGTGCACCCTTTACTGTGATATGTGTGTTTCATTTCGTCTGAATTTTTACCAAAGACTCCTACAACGATGACTTAACACTCTTTCTCTCTGGTCTAACCCTATTCAAGAGCGCAGTGGCGTCACGCGGTAGGCCCTGTGACAACCCGTCTCCACAAAACTTTGTTGGACTTGGTGACTTGCCTGCTGCAAGTCCATCACCGTCAAGCTCCTAATCTGACCTATCCACCTCAATCGTGCGCGTCCTCTAGGTCTTCGGTCGTCGACTTTTCCCCCCTATGATTGATCTTTCCACCGTCTTTTGCCTTCTAGAAATGTGACCAAAATATTTCAGCTGGTTTTAGTTGACAAGAGTCGACAGTTTTGTTCTAATGCCAAGCTGCCTCAGGATCGATTCACTAGTTCACTGTGTTGTCCATCATATTCGAAGTAATCTTCTACATCGCCGCATTTCCAAAGCATCACTTGTTAATAAAATGACCTCGTCCTTGTGAGTGTTTCATTTTTTCTGGCAGTGTACAAATGGACCCATGCCAAAAGGAACAGAAGTACATCAAATTTTTCCTATCCAGTAAATACGAGGACTGTTTCGTAACCTCATCTCCGACTGGCTTTCAAAAAAAGAAAAAAATAGATACAAATTTTTAAACAGTTCTCCACATAGTCGTCATCTAATATCAAACAAACGTCGTACCGTGATACGACCTTCATTATCCGTTCCTCAAAGTATGGTGCTACCGCTGCTGCAGCCAGTTGTTGACAAAATACTTGAGCTCATGGTCGGTCATGAAGAGCCGAGTAGCCAGCGAGGCCTTCAACTTGGGGACAGATTGTGGTGTCACCGCCAGACACCACACTTGCTAGGTGGTAGTTTTAAATCGGCCGCGGTCCATTAGTACATGTCGGACCCGCGTGTCGCCACTGTGTGATCGCAGACCGAGCGCCACCACAAGGCAGGTCTCGAGATACGGACTAGCACTCGCCCCAGTTGTACGGACGACGTAGCTAGCGACTACACTGACGAAGCCTCGCTCATTTGCCGAGCAGATGGTTAGAATAGCCTTCAGCTAAGTCAATGGCTACGACCTAGCAAGGCGCCATTAGTAACATTGCATGTATCTACAGAGTCTCACTTGTATCGTCAAGAGCGATGTACCACAAGTATGGATTAAAGTTAAGTATTCCAGAAGCTACGTACTTTTCTTTATAGCATTCATTACGTATCCTGTTTCAGACCTCACGCCCATCTGCGTGAGCTTAGCGCGTGCCTTTCGGCTTCCTCTCATTGTGTCTAGGCTGTCTTGTCTAGACACAACACAGATGGTGCCAAAGAAGATGTTGAAAGATTTTCCTTCATTTTACTCGCTGTATGGGGTAGCCCCATGTCGTGAAGGAGAATTATCCCTTTAGTATTCGTCCTGCGCTGTTTGCTTTGGATTGCCCTTCGAACTTTCGTAAGCATCCTGCAACAAATCTGTGATGTACAGTACTCCCGCGCGTTGCTATCGTGAACTCTATTGTCAGAATTTCTTTGTGATCCCAAAAGCCTGTAACCATCATTTTGCGGTCTGGAAATGTCTACACGAATTGTTTGATCTTATTCGTAGAACGAGTCTCTGGACTATTTGGATTGTTCCACAACTTCAGACTTAACGTACTGCCCCTATGTTTCTTCCCAAGTCACCAACCTATTCAGCAATTCCTCATCCTGTTCACGGTAGCGCAGAAGGAATCTCAAGGCTGAACCCATTCTTTCAGCAGTAATAATTGGTAGCATTCAACCGATTTGTATCCTACAAATAACTCAACAGTGTTCTCATCATCTTTTCAGTTTTGCGAACATCGCTCGATATTTTGGTGCAGACCGTCAACAAAACTTATGATAACCCAGTCTCTCTGAAATTTCAGATACACCATCAGAAAGTTCGGAAATTATGAGTCAATGTCTCAGACGTACAGTTTAGTCACCGTTTTAAACAATTTCATAAATCACATCTGAACGTCTTCCTCGACCACTTTCATTATGCACATCAACGCAACCCCAGTCTTGAATTTTCTGCATCACATTCTCAGAATACAATCACTCATAACCCCATCCTCATACACAAGACGCAATCGACGATGAATCTCAGCGGCATTGAGTCCTTCTGCTTGCAGGAAGCTAAGAACAGAACGTATCTCGCAACTGGTGGGAGACGCAATAACATCGTCCAATTCACTCGTTTACTGCTCACACACTGACGAACGAAAAAGAAAGCTAACTGGCACAATGAGACCTTCACGTTCTCCTTTTGCAGTTACGCAAGGTCCATGAAGCTATAACCATTTCTTTATTCTTAATAGCCGATCGAAGGTTAATTTCTGAATAGCCCTCGTACGATTTTATATAAACTGCATCTATACTAATCACAGTGGAAAAAACGCTAACGGCTGCCGTGAAATGAGAACGCCTAAATAATATAGAAGGCATGTGACGTACTAAATCTCTTCGAAAGATTCAAATGTTCAAACGTGTGTGAAATCTTATGGAACTTAACTGCTAAGGTCATCAGTCCCTAAGCTTACACACTAATTAACCTAAAGTATCCTAAGGACAAACACACACACCCATGCGGGAGGGAGGACTCGAACCTCCGCCGGGACCAGCCGAATCTTCGATAGATTTCAGATGTTTCATTAGATCAGTTAAATGTGAGGCTGACAGGAAAAGCAACTGATTCAGTGATTTTTCAACAAGATAGCAGCCTACAGTCACAGAGTTAAGGAAACTGCGTGGCTGGAATGCGAAACAAACGGATCAAGTACCTGAAGGAAGAAAAGAAAATTGGGTATAACGTCTCGTAGATGATGAGCTAATTAGAGACAAAGTAATAGCTTGTATTGGGCAAAGAAGGGGAAGTAAATCGATCGTGACCATTTCGGAAAAACTACCCTGGCATGCATTTAAACTGATTTACGAAACTACGGGAAGCCTAAATCTGGATGGACGGAAGTGGTTTCGAACCCTACTCACCCCAAATGGAAGTCCTCTGTGCGCCATCACACACGATAGTAGTTGCCTGATAATGTTACGTCACAGTCCTGATACTCTGACAGTACACCATTTACCAAGAGAACGTCAGTATCATACTCGCTGTCCAAAACATACAGGGGCTGGTAGTAGCAGTGTAATGTCGTGGGAGAAAATTATGTTGTTACAGATGACACCCTCAAAATTACGGAATAAGTCAGTATTATTGCTCATAAATGGCATCACGTCAAGACTTAATTTTCCATTGTGACTGTGATATTTGTTGGTAAGACAATTCGACGTTGTGCAAAGCAAGAACGTTAGAATAGGAGAGGAGCATAATGAAGAGTGACGTTCGATTCCATCGATGCAGAAATATCCAGGTGCCATCATAACATATACAACGTGCAAGTTAGAGGGCGCCAGCTCAGAAGAAAAGTAGGACTACCTCCGTATTACCAGGGATCATGTGAAACAAGGAATGAAGATTAGGGTGTGGCATCCAGTTTACGACGTTGTTATTATAGACGAAGTACAAGCTTTGGTTGAGGAAGAAACGTAATTGTTTTGAGAAAATCGCAAAAAACCTAAATTTGGATGGCTGGACAAAGTTTTGAATCCCCAACCTCTTGAATACGTGTCCAGCATCTTACAACTGCGCCACCTCACTCAGTTGAGATCGTGTAAGTTGAGCGTATAGAGGGGATTCGCAGAATCCATGTTACTACAACCGACTGTTGTTTTGCATACCGCAGGTGAGTCAACACGCTGTTGTGAAGCCGTCGTACTACTGTGAATGGGTAGTGTGTATTATGGTTATCGGCTTACCGTCGCTAATGACTTCTGTGTCAAAGGGATAGTACACTCTTTTGAAAACAGGAAGTATTCAGTGTCAGAACTCTGCTTCACGGTATTACATTTATAATTAGAAATTTAACATGATTCCTTTGTCAGATATTAAATTCCCGTCTACAGTGGATCATTAGAAACTGAAGGATAGGTCAATTTTCATAGTTTTCAAGGTGAATTGTTACTGTAATTCACTTATCGATGTAACCATAATTCAGATGAAATCCATTGGGCATATAGTGAACGACAAAGATGTATTTAAAATGTGTATAGACTTTCACTGGAAAAGAAACCAAGTTACGCTATACTTGAAACGTGGGAGACATTACTTCACTTTACATTGGTTTGCAACCAGCATTCGTAATATAGCCTTTTCATAAGGGTCGTTGGGCGCTGTGTGCAGACGTTAAGTGTTCAATTTACAATAACGAAGCAGTAAAACTATACGATTGTTTGGTAGTGTAAATCATATACTACCTTCCACCACCTGCCAAGCTATAAAACCCACTGGGGATGCACCAGAGCCGCAAACTGTCGCAATCCGAGGCCGCTGTGACGAAGGACAGCGTCACGCCGTCCATCAAGATGTCTATCGTCTTCAGTCACGTCACGAGGAATGACACAAGCAACAACATATCTAACGGCCCACAGAGCCAACTTGGCCGAGTGCGTTGGTCAGCGTCCATCTCGAAGTAACTGTTTACCCTGACAGGAGGCGCTATTTAAATATTTCGTTTATCAGAATACCAGGAGTTCTCATGTCTGTTTACTCTCCAGCTGAATTACAGCCAGAAGGTGACATTTAATTGCGGCTTCATGACATGTCGGTCTGAGCCTAGGATCAATGGATTTCCCGTTTCTTGTCCGTACTTTCGGCAATCGTATGACTGTATTAATGCCTCGAGACTTACTGCATCATTACCTAATTTTTAAGGTAGACTTCGATATTGTACTGCAAATTATGAATGGCGTATCCATAATTCAGTGAAGAAAACTCCCGTAGCCGGCCGAAGTGGCCGTGCGGTTAAAGGCGCTGCAGTCTGGAACCGCAAGACCGCTACGGTCGCAGGTTCGAATCCTGTCTCGGGCATGGATGTTTGTGATGTCCTTAGGTTCGTTAGGTTTAACTAGTTCTAAGTTCTAGGGGACTAATGACCTCAGCCGTTGAGTCCCATAGTGCTCATAGCCATTTTTTTGAAAACTCCCGTACATTCCTTTCAACCTACTGCAGTCAAGCTTCTCTTCGCAATAACCACATCACCAGCACCGAGTAAATTACAGTAAATTAAGGTTCCTCAGTTGAATACTGTTGAAATTTTGCAAGTAATTTCTAGCGAGATAGTAGAGATCTTTCTTTAAATTCTTACCGGATTACTTCATTATTGAAAAGTCTTATTCTTCCTTGCATATGTTCACAAGCCCATTTATCCGTGGTATTGAGAAATTAACACACACTTCGAGAATTATTCCTGTATAATCGGTACAGGTAAGTCTGTACGAACAGACATTTTCCAGATTCTCAAACTAAATGGCGACCCTTTCTATTCTGAACTTATACCATGGTGCGACGTTAATTACTCAGTTACTTTTCCTTTATTTACGATTTAAGCTGATCCATAGAAATTGATGATTGAGTTCGAAAAGTCTCTCTGAAAAATCGACTGTGGAGGGAAGGGGAGAACATCTCTGACAGTTCAAGACTGAGTTGGTGCCTCCTGAGCAATGCAAATTTCAATAGTTTCACTATCCAGCAAGTATGGTGGCAATAATCGAGTTAATCGGGTTTCGTGCGACTCAGGTTTAATCCTCTTCTACGAACTTTAGATGTAAACCCATCTCTGTTTTTACGAAATAAAGATTTTTATAACTCAAGAGATGAATAAGAACCACTGATAGGTAATAATGCAAACAATAGCTTCCCAGAAGTAATGGTAGTTTACGTGTGTGAAACCGTTTAGCCATATGAAGGAAATAGTGGTGGCTCAGTAGAAATAATTCAAGCAGATATACATGTAATACAAAAAACAACTTCCAAAATTCTATACAGAATATCTACCGAGGATAACAATTCTCCAAAAGTGGAACAATAAAGTAATCGCTATACTTCACAAGAAAGGAGACAGACAAGAAATGAACGAAACTTTAGACCTACGAGCCTTCTGTCCCTAAAATACCAGATGCTTACTAAGATTAACATCGACAGCACAGAATGCTAATTAGATTTAAATCACGCAAATCAACACGAGTGGAAGGGTAGGAAAGTGGAACAGTAGTTTAGAAGGGACTGGGACAGTAATGTATCCCACTCCCGGTCTTATTCAATCAGTACACTGGACAAGCAACCAAGGAAACCAAGAAGAAATTTCGGAACAGACATAATGTTCATGGAGAAGAAATAAAAGAATTGAAGTTTGCAGACGACGGAGATCAACCGAGAAAGATGGAGACCAACAAAACAAGACTAACGGAATGTATTGGAATTAAATTAATTTATAAAACGATACACTAAAAATAGTAGATGAGGTTTACTATTTTGGCAGCAACAAATATGAAGATGGCAGATGTAGAGAACATGTAAAATACAAATTGGCAATAGCAAACTAGCGCGCCGGATAGCCGCGCGGTCTCAGGCTCTAAAATGGCTCTGAGCACTATGGGACTCAACTGCTGAGGTCATCAGTCCCCTAGAACTCAGAACTAGTTAAACCTAACTAACCTAAGGACATCACAAATATCCATGCCCGAGGCAGGATTCGAACCTGCGACCGTAGCGGTCTTGCAGTTCCAGACTGCAGCGCCTTTAACCGCACGGCCACTTCGGCCGGCTCGGTCTCAGGCGTCTTGTCACGGACCGCGCAGCTCTCCCCGGTTTGGTTTAGCGATGAAGTCCACTTTCTATTAGATGGGTTCGGCAATAAGCAAAATTGACACATTTGGGGGACTGAGAATCCGCATTTTGCTACTGAGAAGTCTCTTCACCCTCAGTACATGACTGTGTGGTATCCAATGCCCGGTCTCGGAATAATCAGTGCGATATTTCCTGATGGCACGTTGACTACCGAACGATAGATGAAGGTTTTGGAAGATGATTTTATCTCCATTATCCAAAGTGACCCCGATTTCAACAAGATGTGTAAGACGGAGCTCTACCCCATTGAAGCAGGGGAGTGTTTGATGTCCTGGAGGAGCATTTTGGGGACCGCATTGTGGCTCTGGAGTAACCAGAGGCCACAGGCATGGGCCTCGATTGGCTACCAAATTCTCCGGATCTGAACAAATGCGACTCCTTGTTTGTGGGGCTATACTAAAGACAAGGTGTACAGCAATAGCCCCAAAGCCGTTGCTGAGCTGAAAACAGCCATTCAAGAGGTCATCGATGCTGTCGATTTCCCGACACTTCAGCAGGTCATGCAGAATTTCGCTATTCGTCTGCACCACATCATCGCCAATGACGCTAGGCGTATCCAACACATCGTAAACTAAATCCGAATATCTGTAGTGATGTTTATATGTTGAATAAAGAGTGTGCACGCAGTAGTTTGTAACTAATTCATGTTTTTTTCACATAGCTGAATAATTGTCGCTCTGTACTTCAGTGTATCAAAAAGTGTCAAATCGGTAATGGAGGGAAGTGTGGGTGTACAGAAATTGTAGGGGGAGACCAAAATCTGACTGCGGTAAGCAGGTTCAAATTGGTGTAGCATTAAGCAGACACAAAGGGTGGCTGCACAGCATAGGCTAGCGTGGAGAGCTGCAACTTCGGATTGGAGACCACAGTAACATCGACAACAACAACAATGAACAAGTTTGCTTTAGAAGTGAATGCGAATGATTTATAAGTCAGAAACGAAATGATTAAATTGAGAAATGAATATTGACTCAGTTTGAACAAAATCTGTAACGACATTTGAAATAAATGTAAATGATTCACCATGTGATAGCAGCCGAACAAAACATCCGTCACTACAACAGCTTCCTTTTGACTACATCCACCAAGACTGCTGTAGATGTTAAAGCGCCCGCTTCCGAGATGGGGAGGTGAGTCGGCCCCAAATCAAATCCGCCCGCTGATGAGCGACGTGGATCGGTGTACTGGGGAAACTAGATGTGGTTTTTAGGTGATTTCCCACATCCCCCTAGGTGAATAGCGGACTGGTGTCCATGTCTCGCATCAGATACACGCTACGCAAACATTTAGATTACTTTCAACCATTTGAACATAGAACTATCTCTAGACGCAGAGAGACGGAGTGCAATGATCGCGTCTTGGAGTTTGAGTAGGAAATGCAAATGAGCGTATGGCATCGTTGGCCGGGAGGCCCCAACGGGGGAAGTTCGGCCGCCAGGAGCAAGTCTTATTTCAGTCGACGCCACATTGGGTGACTTGCGCATCGGTGATGAGAATGAAATGATGATGAGGACAACACAACACCCAGTCCCAGAGCGAAGAACATCTCCAACCCCGTCGGGAATCGAACCCGGGCCTGTTTGCATGGGAGGCGAGCACGTTACCACCCAACTAAGCAGGCCGACCAGTTGAATAGGAGACGGATAACCTCCCTAAGCGCATAATCAAGAGTAGCAGCCTTTAGACAGCTCAGTGAGAGATCTATAACTGAACTGTTGGCGTCAAACAACAGTGTTCCCTATCGGCAGGCCTATTCGCAATAGTCGTAGCAGAAATTTTCAGAACCTTGAACTGGGGAAACCGCGTAGAAATAACTTGTTAATAAGCAAACAAGCACCGTCATTCTGTCCAAATACGGATCAGTCGCGACCGATCGACAGCTGTGTCTTCCTCTGACAGCAGAATCATCTGATCGCAGTCGGGCTAGCAGGCCTGTTCCCGCTATTACTCGATCAAGGAGCTCCTTAACTGGCATCAAGCGCTCGAGTGTACTCTCCTCCTGTCCTCCCACCAGAGACCTGGAATTACAGTGAATAGAGCCTGGGTCCCCCGCATCGCAGTCTGACATTCTGATCGTCCAGCTACGGAGGCGGTCAAATAGCATGTTAACGGATCATAACCGAACCACCGTCGCTTTGTTTATAATGCTACACTGTTTTTATCTACTGCAGATAAACTACAACTAATGGAATAAATTAACAGAGCAAATTTTAAAACAGTGAATATCAACTGTGATAGACAGAAAAAATGGATAAACTACGATACACATCGAAAAATAATTCAAATTAGCAGTGAAGTCATATACCTATTTGACGAATCTGAATTTTAAGGATAGTTGAAGGCAGCGCTTCGATGAATAGCAAAAATATCAAACGGAATAGTAAACATGACCCCAAGCGCTTTTTGTACAGTAAACAGCTTTCCCAAATTCCAATTTGTCTGGAAGTGAAGCTCTACGATCAGTGTGTAATATCAGTTTTGGCCTTTGATGGTGAGACATGGACTTTTAATACAAAAACAGTTCGAAAACTGAGGATTTTTCTGTGAGCGATTGAGAAATGAATGTTGGGAGATCGTAGATAGAGAGCAAAACAAACCAATACTTCAGGGAACGAATTAGAGTGGAAAAGGCAGTTTCGATAGTAATGAAAATGAAAATGGTGGTCGACAAGACAGGTAGACAGCCGAACGTATGGTAGGTGGAACCAAGCAATTTCTTTGCTGAATGTTAGACATAAGGAAAGGCCGAGACGACGGCCTTATGGAAGGTGGGCAGATGACACTAGAAACATGGGGGGCAACATGGATGTTAGTTAATTTACTAGTCAGTTAGTTACATGCTCCATACATTTATTGACATAATATGGGACAAGTAAATTTACAGAATATGTATACACGAGCAGTTTCACTGAGTGGCTACATGCTGACCATTTATCTGTTCCTAAACACTGGCCTACATTTATCGTTAATGAAGAGGCAACTACGGTTAAAATTAGTTTTTTGTTTTTTTTTTACGTACTACCAATTTTAAATAAAAATTCACTTAATGTCTTTAGTGATAGATGAAGGCATCACCGGTACAGGGAATTTTTCCATGAAAGTTAAAATATGCACTTGTTAAACCCCTTCATAGAATACAAGAAAGACTTAAATAATTATGATGCGACTTCCTTATTGACATCTTTTTCTAAAATATTCAAAAAAATAATTATGATGCGACTTCCTTATTGACATCTTTTTCTAAAATATTCAAAAAAGTAATACACTCAAGCATAGTCTCACAGTTAAGTAGAAGTAATTTGCTTAGCATGTCACAGTTTGGATTCCAGAAGGATTACTCAGTTGAGAATACTGTTTGCACATTCACTCGCTAAATATCACAAGCCTAATAAAATATCACCACTTGTTATTCTTCGTGATATTTCACAGGTGTATCACCGTACAGATCATTTTATTGTCATAGAAAATCTCAAGTTTTATGGAACAAATGGCTTTACACGTAGCTGGTACAATCATACTTAACCATCTGAATGAAGAAAGTTGTGCTGAATAATTCAAACAATGTTGACGCGGGAGGAAATTTTAGTGACTGGGGAGGAATCACAAAGGGAGTCCCACAAGAATCAATTTTGGGTCCACTTCTATGGCTTATATATGTGTCTGACCTTCCACTTAACTCTCAATAAGCAGAATTCGTACTTTTCAGGGGCGGCGGCAATGGAGGGGCTATGGGGCCTATAACTCCCTCCCCCCTCCCAATTGAGTATTATATTACACTGGATAAAATGACTTCAGAAATCAGTGAATATATTACTCCAACAGATTCAATCATAATTTTTTTTTTTTTTTGTAATTATGTATCAATATAGGTTGCAATGTACTTCAAACACATTTGAGCAAAAGAATAAGAGCAGCAAATAGCTTACCATCTAAACTAACAAATATCATTTAACTTAAAATGGGCGTTTTATTATTTATTAATATACACTGTTACCCTGAACTCCAAAACAGTTACCAAAAACTACTTTAAGCAACACCAAATTTTAACAATTTGTCGGTGGAGGACCACAACTCTCCTTTTGTTAAGCGGTATTCCATTCCCCCAAACCCCCTCCCCCTCCCATTAGCCCCCTCCCTCCCTTGACCGACTTCTAGAAACGCCCCTGGTACTTTTTACAGATAATTCTAGTCTTATCACAAACCCCATTATAGAGAATGCCACAGAAGAGATTGTAAATGTTTTCCAAAGAATTATTAAGTTGTTTTCTGAATTTGAACTATTCCTAAATTTTGTAAAAAATACTTTATATTCACTTGTGTCTAACAGATAGTCACACCAACAAGTGATGTAGCACATGACCAGGAGTCAGTCAGTGGGGTAGAATGCTGCAACTTTTTGGATGTACATGTTGATGAAATTTTGAACTGGAAGAAATATATTACTGAGCTTCTCAAACAATTACGTTCATCTACTTCTGCTCTTTTAATTTCCAGTGTTGAAAATAAAAAATTAACCTACTGACATATTTTGCACATTTCCACTTAGTAATGTCTTATGAAATACTTTTTTGGGGTAATTCACGACTTACAGAGAAAGTACTGATTGCAGAAAAGAGAGCAGTAAGAATAATATGAGTTCACCCATGAACGTCATGTAAGTACGTCTCCGAGGAGCTAGGCATTTTAACTGCGCCGTCGCAATACACACATTCACTAATTAAATTTCTCATAAGCAATCCCTCACAGTTTCAGAAGAACATTGAGGTCCATACCTACAACAATAGAGGGAAAAATGACCTTTATTTTCATTGACTCAATAACATAAAATGTCTGACAGGTAGAAAAGCAAAATTTAAATCTAATTTAAAATTATTTCTCCTGGACAACTCTTTCTATTCCATGCACGAATTTCTACTTAAAAACTGGTATTCCGTAAAGAAAAAAAAATCTTTTATAAGTGTAATTATGAATATGATAAAGAAAATGAGTTCATTCATGTTAACACTACTCATGTACACTGAATCGTTCCACATCATTTCCACACAAAAAAAACATTAAAATGATCTATGGAATGTGCAATTAAGTCACTAACTAAGAAACAGTTATGCAGAAGAAATGATTTTAGGTTAGATTTAAAACATTCCCTTTTTTTAGGGTATTGGGCAAATCGTCAAAAAACATTGCTGTCCCATGTCACACTGATTTCTAAAGCACTGACAACTTCAAAAATACGGTATAAAGCCATTTCTTTGTTCTAGTGTTGTATGCAGTTCTTGATTTGTGACGGTACGTGACAATACTCTGTACCTTACCCCTGATGGAAAAAAAGGAATTAAAATAACGTCTTAAGCAGCTAAATTAAAAAAAAAAACAAGAATACGCCCGTTAGGTCATAGTATCTGGACCTGATTGTTTACGAATCAAGCACTAGTTATATGTACGCTGCTTTCTTCGAGTAGAAATAGCCAGAATACGTTAGGGGTTTGAATCGTTTCTGTCGACAACTATAAAATATCAATCATACGACGAGCAAAAGTAGCTAAACCTAAGTGTTCGAGGAGCTCAGCATATCGCTGAAGACAGTGATGTATGAGGCTGTCTAGATCAGATAGTTATAGACCAGTGGATGTTAAATTTCTGATGGCGACCATGGTGAGATAATGGCGGTGCGAAAGGAAATATTATAGACTGTAATGCCTTTTTTGTAATTTCTGTCTGCTGAACTATACAAGTCCCTCCTAATTTTGAGTCCGTTCTATTTTTAGTTACATATTCGCATACATTAGACCGTCGAGAAGGAATACAAAAGTTCCCACAGTCACATGAGTAACATTAAGATGTCTGTGAAAGAAAAGCAGGTAATAGGGGATTCCCTGGCTGCGCATAGCTGAGAGTACTTAACTTTACCAGCAAAAGAAAGTATTTTGCACGCATTTCCTAACGGCGACGACAAGTGGCTCGTAAATATTCTTGGCGAGAGGTGCGCGTAGCGTTGCGTCACTCACGTCGTTCGTAGGCTTACCCACTAGTTTGCAGTGACTTTTCGAGACCCAAGTGGTTGGAAGGGTACCCTGCATATGACATGATTATGGCTTCTACGCTGCTAAATTACGTAGTCACTCATTAAATTTCTAAAATAGAGATCACAGCAAATCACTGTTGCTGCACTATTGCTCATATACATATACCTGTGTACTTCGCAAGCCACTGTGCAGTGAATGGCGGAGGACACATTGCACAGCTTACCAGTATCTGTTTGTTACCTTGGTCTACCTGGGTTCTGGGTGAGGGAAAAACTACTTTCTGTATGTTCCTGTTCTCATCTAAATCGCCATTATCGATTTCTGAGTATCCCCACGCTAGACATGTAGTGGTGGCACCCAGCTGTATCACAGTCTTCTTCCAAGTCTTTCCTTACGACCGTTCCCTAAAATTACGCAACTGGCTTTCGGAAGACCTATATCGTCTTTCTTCCAAGGATTCCCATTAATTTCCCCGAACATTTCCTTTACATGAAATGGATTCGCAATTGCGAATAAGGACAACCTTCAGCTGTATAATGGAATGACGGCAATGAAAATTTGCGCCAGACTGGGACTCGAACCCGGATTCCCCGTTTTTTTTGTGAGTGGTCGCCTTACCATTTGGGTACCCGTGCACGACTCACGGCCAGACCTAAACATACACGACATATGGAAATCTGAGTGTGGGACAGAGCCGTGACGGATATACAAATGGCAAGGCGACCGCTAAAAAAAAAAAAAAAAAAAAAAAAAAAAAAAAAAAAAAAAAAAAAAACAACGGGGAATCCGTGTTCGAGTCCCGGTGTGGCGCAAATTTTCATTGTCCTCATTCCATTATACAGCTGAAGGTTGTCCTCATTCGCAATTGCGAACTCATTTCATAACGGCTGTAATCGCCGCAGTTCAAATGGCTCTGAGTACTATGGGACTTAACTTCTGAGGTCATTAGTCCCCTAGAACTTAGAACTACTTAAACCCAACTAACCTAAGGACATCACACACATCCATGCACGAGGCGGGATTCGAACCTGCGACCGTAGCGGTCGCGCGGTTCCAGACTGTAGCGCCTAGAACCGCTCGGCCATCCCGGCCGGCTAGTCGCCGCAGTGCCTGTTCCTTTGGACATGCATCCATGTCATGTCTGCCTGATAAGGACTGCACGCACTGCAACTGATCCCACTAGCATCGTCTACCGGATTTCCTTTAGAGATGAACTGAACTTTCCCAGAACCACATTATCCCTACATGTTACTATGACGTGACGCGCTCAAGATGTTCGCCACTAATCTTCTAATCTCATATTATTCACATATTTCTCATTTCTGTGTGCATTATACTGCCATTTATCCACATTTAATGGGAGGTGCAATCCATTACACGAAGTAGAAATTTTCTTCAAATCTATTCGCATTTAGTGGCAGTCTTGCATCGACAATTCTTTCCTCTATCTGATGTTACTTTAGATTCTCTAGAACATTCACCGTCCAGCGTAACGTACTGGGTCCTATTAGTCAAATTTTCATCAAGGCAATCGCATGTTCACGACGATATTCCGTATGATCGTAGCTTGGTTTGTAATTGACAATATGTCACAGTGTCGAACACTTTCCAGAGGTCTAGGAAGACGGAATCCTCCTGCTCACATGGATCTATTGTTCGTAAGATGTCGCGTATGAATAAAGCAAGCTGTGTTTCAGACGACTGGTTTCTCCTGAATCCTGCGTCTCTCTTTTTGAGAAGATTGTTTTCCTACAGGAGCGTTAATGTTTGGGCTTAGAACATTGTACTGTAGTGTTGTGCATCTGTTCGTTTATCTTTTTGTACACATGAGTGACTTGTGCATTTTTTTCTAGTTACGCAGGACTATTCGTATTCTCGATAAGCGTGACCCAGAAAATGATCTAATTACGCAACTTGTTCAATGTAAAATCTACCTGGAATTTAGTGTTGACTTAAAGAAGTCAGTATCGGGGTTGCTAACATTAGTATCTGTCACTTGAGAGTATGTGTATCGGTCAAACATTGCTATGGCAGTATCCCCATGCGTAAATAAATTTTTTAATGCGTAATTTACGAGTGTTGACGAGTGTTGCTTTCTATGTGCTGCTTTCACTTTCAGCACCAGACGGTCCCAAAAAATATTGAATGGAAGATTTGGATCCGTTCATTGACTTAACGTATGATCAGATCTCTCTATGATTTTCCAATGATTTTTTTTCTCCAAGAACTGACAGTGAAAATTATTATAGGCCTCATACTTGGCCCTTCTTACGTCTGCATGAGTTCCTATCCAATTTTCTCTATCGGTTTCGTTGCAGTCTCTTTTGAATCGAGAGTGTAATAGTCTCAGCTTTCGCAACATTCTACAAATAGTACTGTTAAATTAGGGCTTGTCTTTTTAATTTTGCATTAATTTAATTGGAATTTACTTTTCTAGACCACGAGTTATAGCTTCCTTCAGTTTTAAACGCAATTCTCCTGCGTTTCGCTCATAGAAACTAAATCTTCTCAGTTCGACGTTCAAGTAGGTTGGTAGTTACTCTATATCAGTAAGATCAAACATAAATGTTCTCTTAGCTTTTTTGATAGCCTTTTTACCTTTCGTGACCATTGTCCCTGAAATAGCACCATAGTCACCACTGCCTCTCGTAAGACATGTAAAAATGTTGTGTGGACATTCTATGAACAGGAATCTCTCTGCAGTTCTGTGTTTTCGTTTGACACTTAAGATTATTAGAATTTACCAATTTGTGATATTAACTGTTTAGAATTTTCGTGGAAGCAGGAAGAATACTGCCTAATAGCGATATCGCGATTTTGGAACTTCTAACATCCACGTACCCCAACTCCACTCATCAAGTAATTATTTGCTCCTTAGAGGCATTAAATGTGTTCCGCTGTACTTTACAATGAAGTTCTGTTTCCGTATAATGTACACGTGATACGTGTAAAACGTTCGGTTCGCGCCACATCTTCAAATTATCATTACGCAACGCTGAACTGAGTAATGATATGTTTGTGCATAAATTCCCAGCGTGTTTGTTTCGCGTGTTGGTAATCCGTTTTATATGAGTTCATTTATCGATTGTCATTTTTTATTTGTAGTGCACTGTTGCTGTAAGGGTTGACATATCGTCACTTTGAGAGACAGTGGAGCTGTGGACGTTAGACAGTGCAGTGGCAAGTGGTGAAACCGCTCCGCGTATAGGGATAATGCCACTGGACAAAGCGCGGCAATAAAAGGGTTTTCTCGTCTTGAGGAGGATCATTTTGATATTAGTGAGTCTTCACGTTCAGAAAGAGCTTCAAGCTTTGATGAAGATCGTTTAAACGCATTAATCCACAACGACCCACGTCACTGTACGTGAGAAATGTGAAGTGCTCAGATCACTCCACCCTCGTGTCACATTTTCATGCAAAGCGAAAGGTTAAAAAAATGGGGCGCACGGATACTGCATGCTCTAAACCAAAACGTAAAATTCAGCGATTAACCATAATTGCATCTCTGCTTGCTCGTCACCAACTGGTTTGTGAACAACACCGACCATTCCAGTTCTGTTTCGTTACTGGTGTCTAGAAATGGTGTCTTCTTGCTAAAATAAGGAAAGGAAAGGAAAGTAATGGTTGAGCGCAAACAAAGCAGCAGCTCCCCGTCCAAAGAACTGCGTGTATCCACAAAATATAGTGTTATGCATCTGGTGGGAGAGCGACGGTGTGGTGTATTACGAATCGCTTCCCCCAGGTGTAACTTGTCAACAATTGAGACGTCTTGCAAACGCAATCCAAGAACAACGACCAGGAAGAATGCGTAAAATGATGCTACTCCACGGTAATGCCCGCCCGCAGTTTGCTACAATGACGAAAAAAAACGTTATACAGGAACTGGCTTGGGAAGTCATTCTGCACGCGCTATTCACCTAATCGCACATCCTCAGATTCTCACCCTCAGATTCTCACCTTTTCCGCTCTCTATCAAACAACATTCAAGCAACTCCCTTTCCGAATGAAAATGCGCTCCGAACAAGGTCTTCCGCTAAAAACGATTTATGTGAATCTACTGTGTTTCCACTTACGTAAAAACGTTACGAACTTACGCACCATCCCAGTGCTTACTGGCAATGTAATTAACAAATAACTGTCAGATTACTGCAATATGTTGCAGTGGTCGTGTTCAGCCATATGGTTAAGCATTAGTGGCAACGAAAAAAATTTACACACAACCCCTTTCTTTGCTAGCTGTGGGCGAGTCATTGTATTCGACTAATGCTGATATTGAGACCGTTTTCTTTCCCGGCACGAAGTTACGCGCGCCGAGTGGAATTTTCACTACCGCGCCGACGTGCAGAATAGCAGTGGCGCTGACGAGTCAATACACGGTAGCGCGTTGACCAAATAACGTCGGTTAGCGTTCATCAGGCGCCTCCATCTACGCAGCACGGACGCGATGAGTTTACCTTTCGGTTGGGTGTAAGCCGCGAGGAAAACGCACCTTGGCCGCTCAAGTGTACACTGAATTTGTCGCTTCTGGAAGACGCGCTAGTTCTTTACTTTTGTCTGTTTACGCTCGTGTTACGCACGACTCACCAGTTTCATAACGCTTCACGATGTCATAATCCTGACAGTGATGTACTACAGGACAACTCAAAAGTATCTCTCTGCCTCCTTACAATGTAACCCGCGAAACCAAGCTTAAATCACTTAATAAAGGCAAGGCCTCGGGTCCAGATTGTATACCAGTCAGGTTCCTCTCAGAGTACGCTGATAAAATAGCTCCATATTTAGCAATTATATACAACCACTCGCTCACAGAAAGATCCTTAGCTAAACACTGGAAAATTGCTCAAGTCACACCAATAGCCAACAAGGGAAGTAGGAGTAATCCGCCTATATCACTAACGTCGATTTGCAGTAGGGTTTTGGAACATATAATGGATTCGAACATTATGAAGCACCTAGAAGAAAACGATTTATTGACACATAGCACCGATTCAGAAACATCGTTCTTGTGAAACACAACTAGCTCTTTATACTTATGAAGTAATAAGTGCTATCGACAGGGGATGACAAATTGATTCCATATTTTTAGATTTCCAGAAGGCTTTCGACACCGTTCCTCACAAGCGTCTTCTAACCAAACTGCGTGCCTACGGAATATCGCCTCAGTTGTGCGACTAGATTCGTGATTTCCTGTCAGAAAGGTCACAGTCCGTAGTAATAGACGGAAAGTCATCGAGTAAAGCAGAAGTAATATCCGGCGTTCCCCAAGGAAGTGTTATAGGCCCTCTATTGTTCCTGATCTATATTAACGACATAGGAGACAATCTGAGTAGCCGTCTTAGATCGTTTGCAGATGATGCTGTGATTTACCGTCTTGTGAAGCCATCAGATAACCAAAAATAATTGCAAAATGATTTAGATAAGATAGCTGTGTGGTGCGAAAAGTGGCAATTGACCCAGAATAAAGAAAAGTGTGACGTTATTCACATGAGTACTAAAAGAAATCCGCTAAATTTCCATTACGCAATAAGTCACACAAATCTGAAGGCTGTAAATTCAATTAAATCTTAGGGACTACAATTACAAATAACCTAAATTGGAACGATCACATAGATAATGTTGTGGGTAGAACAAACCAAAGACTGCGATTCATTGGCAGAACACTTAGAAGGTGCAACAGGTCTACTAAAGAGACTGCTTCACGCTTGTCCGCCCTATTCTGGAGTATTGCTGTGCGATATGGGATCGGCATCAGGTGTGACTGACGGATCACATTGAAAAAGCACAAAGAAGGGCAGCTCGTTCTGTATTATCACGAAATAGGGGACATAGTGTCACAAACATGATACGTGAATTGGAGTAGCAATCATTAAAACAAAGGCGTTTTTCGTTGCAACGGGATCTTCTCATGAAATTTCAATCACCAGTTTGCTCCTCCGATTGCGAAAACATTCTGTTGGCACCCACCTACATAGGGATCACATGAGTGATCATTGCGATAAAATAAGATAAATCAGGGCTCTCAAAGAAAAATTTAAGTGCTCGTTTTTCCCACGTGCCGTTAGAGAGTGGAACGGTAAAGAGAGAGCTTGAAGGTGGTTCATTGAACCCTCTGCCAGGCACTTCATTGTGAATAGCAGAGTAATCACGTAGATGTAGATGTAGATATTTTCTCACTCGTACTGGTGCTTAACGTATGATTTGGACACTCAACTCCACTTGAAACTGGCTCTTGGAGCCAAGAGTGGCCAGTAGTGTCTCAAATAAAAATTATTCTCAGCAAATTTACGGTCTCGCTACAAATAAATTAGTTCTCCTACGTATTCCAAATAACTGGAGCCATTTAAAACTAATACATCTAAAATATTTCCAATCTTCCACTTGGCGTGATGCTTTAGGGTTGGTTTCCGTCAGATATTAGACAAAGTTCAGAACAGGAAAACCCTACACAAGCACTGCAGCTAAGAATTCAACGGCCTCCCTCACCCATCTCCTTTGATTTTCGGCTGAAAAGAACTGAGTTCCTGGAATCAAAGACAAAAAAAAGTTAAAAAATGACGTGACAATACATGAAGATGTGAAACACACAGGGTAATATAATTTATGACATGACGTCTCATGGAGCTTTTACTGCTTGTAATTATAGATGGAGAAACATACTGCGTGGATTACTTCGAAATTACCTACACAGTGTCTTTCTTCGTTGATGAACAGTGTAAATCACGTGAGATAGAACACCCTCTTCATTTCGTCTGCGGTTCAAGACACTGAAATGTAATTTTCGGAAAATGATGGTACTCAGAGGGCCACGCAGTTTAGTTGCGTGTTTAATCCTCTTTACTCTGGTCCAGTTGAGATTTTGAAACAAGCATCGTCGTTTCAATAGAACGGTGCAATTGTTTTATCGGCATTAGAAGCCGATTAAAAACACGAGCCCAGTGACATAACCCTCATTAATGTTGGCGATGAAACTTCTCGCAAAAATAAACGAAAAATGTTCTAAAATTGAAGAGAAATACATCTCGAATAGGCTTTTGCGACTTGCCCTGCACATTTTCGTCTTTTTCGAGAACTGCATGTCCGAAAAAGAGCGCTTTTCTATTAATTTTACTTAAAATTTAATGCAGTTTTCGCTTTTGGTGACTGGACGTTTTATGTGCGTATTCCCTTCTATCCTTTTCGTGTTGCCGAGACCGTGCTCCTGGTCTTTCAAACAAAAATTCCTGCAGCCGACAGTAAATAACACGACCTGCAATCTAGGTTATTTCAAGACCACCCTCACATTCTTGAGTAAATCATTGCCTTAATAATTTCTATTAAAGTAATTTATATAACCACTGCAAATCTCGGATTCCAGTGCCATTTTAACAGTTTATAACATTTCCGTGTGCCTGACGCTATCTAATCGACGAACCCGCACAGCAATTTGTCAGAAACTCTTCTCTTCATGAAATCTTTCGCCGCGGAAACAATATTTCTACACAAGTCGCAAATGTACATCCCTAAATTAAGCAGCTGGATTTCCAGTCTACCACAGCAGGGGCCGCGCTGTTTGAGGCGCCTTCTCACGGATTGCGCGGCCCCTCCCGCTAGAAGTTCGAGTCCTCCCTCGGGCATGGGTGTGTGTGTTGTTCTTAGCATAAGTTAGCTTAAGTAGTGTGTAAGTCTAGGGGCCGATGACCATAGCAGTTTGGTCCATATGAATTCACACACATATGAACATACATGAACTACTCTATCAACGTCTCACACTACGTCTCACACTACGACAGCTGTAATATACGTCTAGCGATAGTTCTGCTACATGATGATCTTACGCCTTATATAACGGAAGTCCACTCCCACGGCCGACCCTAGTATCTCACTCCACGTGTTTAACGTCAGAGTTTAGTGGCTTTAAGGCCTACACCACTGTTTTACAGTACACTGAGGAACAAATAATTCAGATATCCATTGATGAGTCAAAACATTATGAAGGCCGGCTTAATATCGCGTTGGTCCACCTATGGAGTGCAATACAGCAGCGATTCTGCTTGGTGTGGATTCGACAAGTCCTTAGTAGGTCTGTAGAGGTATGTGTAGGTGACGCCAGATGTCTACATACGTCATGCAATTCCCGTAAATTACGGACCGGTGGTTTCTGGGCACGGAGCTAGCGTCCGATAGCGTCCCAAATGTGTTCCATCGGATTCTGATCAGATGAAATTGTGGCCAAGGTAACAATGCGAGTTCATTATCATGCTCCCCAAACCACTACAGCGCGTTTCTGGCCTCGTGACATGGACAGTTACCCCACTGAAGACTGAATACCCCCTGGTGGTCTGGACTGATGACCTCAGAAGTTAAGTCCCATAGTGCTCAGAGCCATTTGAACCCTGGTGGCCTTGCGGTGAGGAAGGTATATAAGTGAAGCAAAGACGAATGGCGAAATATTCTAGCGACGACATGGTCCGCAAACAGAGAAAATCATTGACATAAGCGACAGAGTGCAGACTAAATGAAACTATATGGTTCCAAAGACCTTTTTAAGTCTCAAACATCTATGATGTACATACGCAGACTGAATTGACGAATGAAAATTTGTACCGGGGCTGGGGTTCGAATCCGGATCTTCTGCACTCTAGGCAGACTCGCTAAGTAGTACACTGGACCGGCACAGTGGCTGTGCCCAACTGCACGGACTACCCTTTCACACATCTCTCCTCGTCCAAATTCCCATTCACGTCTCAGCCCAATTGGTATTCCCCATAAACTGAAACAGCATTGCAGAGGCTCGATCCTAGCGTTGGTACAAATCTTCATTCGTCGCCTCACTCAGCTTATATACACCACAGATGGTTGAGATTTGAAAAGGTCTCTGGAGCCATACAGTGTCATTTGATTAAACAGCTATGCCTGGGTTTCAGGCAGGATTCCCCTTTCATTCGATGCGCTGGTGCTATACCAGTGCAGCTGGAAAGCCTCTGCAATGTTGTTCGAGTTCAGGGTGAGTACCAAGTGGGCTGACGATGTATGGGAATTTGGATTGAGGAGAGAGGCGTGCTACGGTAGTCCGTGCAAAACCACTTTGCTAGGGTGGTGTAGTGGTTAACGCATCACCGTAGTGAGCAATAGAACTGCGTTCAAATCTCGCTTCAATCTGCATGTATAACTCAAAGAGCAGACTGTTATGACCTGGCGCCTGGGAGAGAGCTTCTGGGAAACTGTGAATCTGGTCGGCTATTTGCGCGCTACTGTCATTAGCATGTACGGAAAGTGGTCGAAGAGTGGTGGAACAGTACGCAACAATCTGTTGGTCGTGCAGACTACACCACAGAATGCGGTGGTCGTACGCTTGCCCTCTCTGAGAAACAGGATAGGCGGCGATACGTGGCAGATCTGACGACAGAGGTCTACGCTGGTGCAGGCACAAGTGTTTCGGAGCACACAGCTGAGCACACATTGCCGAACCTGGGGCCGCTATGTTTCCCACGTTGATGCAACACAATGTCAGTTGCGATTGCACTGGGCACGGGATGATCGAGATTAGACCGTGGATCAGTGAAAGCGTGCCTCCTGGTTGGAGGAATCACGTGTCTTGTTACGCCAGGTCTCGTCGGTAACGCCGCCAACCAGCCGAACGCGGTACACCGCAGTCGGTGGGAGCTTTTTATACAATTAGGGGCAAGTGGGTGCGTTCACTTGGGCTTCTGTGTACGAGTCGTGGTAATCAAAAGCGCCATGACAGCTATGGACAACTTGAACGTTATTGACAATGATATACATCACTTCATGGGTGATGTCTTCCTTGACAGCAATGCCACCTTCCAGCAGGATAACTGTCCGTATCGCAAAGCTATAATTCTGCTAAAGTTTGGTGTTTGGGAGGCGCGGCAGTACTGTCACGTTCATGAACCCGAAGGAAAACAAGGGGAACGGTATCGGGCGCCAGCTTCGCGTCTATTAAACATAGGCCTGTAATTTACGGGAATTGCTGGGCATATGCGTAGATGTCTGACGTCACATACCTCTCTAAATTTACCAAGGACTTACCGCATCCATGCAACGCTGTATACCTGCTGTAATGCGTTGTTTGTGAACCAACAACGCTATTATGAGATGATCATAACGTTTTGGTACATCAGTATATAGCTAACATTCAATATGATCCCTGAGTTTGTGTTTCTCATCTATGGCGATAAGTGAATACATTCGTATTACGAAACTGCACTACCTGAGCGTCCGCTAGGTCTGATTCATGTTTCAGTTTCACTGATGTAACCCCACCCCCATTCATCTCTGCTCGTATGACACACCTGCGGATGGACGTCACAGCTAACAAGAGGACAGTTTCCTCGAACTTATTTCGTTTGATTTACTAGTGAACTACTATCGCCATAAATACCAAATGACGAGGAAAAGGAAGAGGTCTAAATGAAGGAATACATAAAAAGTCTAAATGGCAGATATTAGACTCGTGTTGTAGGGAACGATGGTTCAAATTCCCATCCGGCCACGAAGATTTACATTAAATGATATACAAAAAATTAAGGCCTAATTGGTTAAACCAACTGTTCTTGATAGGCAAGAGACCCAGTTCCGAGTCATGGTCTGGGATAACTAATACCACTGAAGCCAGTGTGTGTGTGTGTGTGTGGGTGGGTGGGTGGGTGGGTGGTTGTGTGGGTGTGTCTGTGTGTATGTTTTTCCTTCGATACTGTTATACCCAGAGGAGCCAGTCCTATACCTAGTAGGAGAACTTCGCAGGAGATCTGGATTCACATTCCGGCTTGATTTAAATCTTGTGGCGGTAGGTAAATAATATCGCTCTACCCGGGTTAGGTAAGTTATTTTCATGCTTTCATGAATATTCAGCGTTTGTCCAGCACGATGCAGAAATATACACTGAGCACAATGAGCAGGCAAAGATAACACGGTGCAGCAATAGCGTGTATTAGGCAGAGAGAGCTAGAAATTCCGTGAAGTGCCAAGTATGTCAATCATGCACAGGCTGATTAACGACAGTATACGGCGAATATCAGAGTCTGTGGCAGTGCACGAAATCACAGCTCAAGAGCGACCTCCTGTGTATTAGTATACAAAACTTATTTGTAATCGCTCTCATCAGGGGGGTTTGTCAGTAGTTACTCGGTGCTTTCGCCAGAGCCTGTGGTCGAAGTGTACAATTACGTACACTGGTGTACAGAACTCGAAGACTAAAGTGATTTCAGCACGATGTGTCAGTAACATAGCGCGATGAAACTTGGGCCATACTTAGAAAGACTGCTACAGTATAGTGCAGAAGTGAAGTGAAACAAATACGCAATAAGACGAACATAAAGACACTTTTATTCGAAAAAGATAACCATATAACCACGGCGGTTCATGATGATTCCCTCGACATTAAAACGGCGGGGCATGGTTCTTAATAGGGTGTGAGATCAACTCGGACAGCAATGCATGCTGTGCAACGGGCTCTCTTGTTGGCGACAAGTTCGGTAAGGACTTCTTCTGACAGAGAGGTCCAGTCCTCCACTCCCGTGGTCGTTGGTGCATGTGGACGTCCGCAATATGTTTCCCCAACGCATGCCACACATGCTCGGTGAGAAGGTTGGGACAACGGGCAGGTCACTGTGCCGAATATTCTGTCGTTCCAAGACCTTTAATATGCTCAGTTTTCGATGCCACCGAGCATTCTCATATGTAAACATGGAGTCAGAACCGAATGCACACCTGAAAAGAAACACACGCGGAACGACTACAGCGTCACACCGGTGAGTGTAACGTGTTCAAAGATTTAGAGCTCATTACGATCGAGCAACATTATACCTCTCCCAACCATGACATCAGGACCACGATCATGTTGGACAATGTTGGACGTACCCTCATATGGCAAGAGTTGGGAACATGTAATGCACCCAGAAACAGTGTCGAAAGTGATGGTATTGGTGGTCCAAGTGAGGAGGCATAATGTTCGACGGGCTTACTGATATCCACCATTTTGGTGGTCCAAGTGGGGAGACATAACGTTCGATGGGCGTTCTGACATCCAAATCTCTGAACACGGAACACTCACTGGTCAGCGTCATTGTGACACTACTCCTTCCCACGTGCGTCTTTTCAGGGACGCGTTCGGCCCTGACTCCATTTTTATGGGTTGCAATGCACGACCGCACCGAACAGCGCAGAGATAGCAGGTCTCTGAACGAGAGGATATTCGGCAAATAGACTTGCCAGCCCGTTCCCTCAATTTAAATCCCACCGGCCACTTGCGGAGTGCATTGGGAAGACATATTTCAGCATCAGAATGAGATTTTCACTCTGCTGCGGAACGTGCGCTGATATCAAACTTCCTGGCAGATTAAAACTGTGTCCCGGACCGAGACCAGAACTCAGGACCTTTGCCTTTTGCGGGCAAGTGCTCTCCCAACTGAGATACCCAAGCACGACTCACGACCCGTCCTCACAGTTTTAATCTGCCAGGAAATTTCATACTTCTGCACGTCCACATACACCGACCACCATCCAGCGGCTCTGGTGGACGGATGTAACGCAACCAGAAGAATTCCTTACCATACTTGCGGCCGGCATGCGATTGAAAAAGGCTTTTACGACTGACCCTGTATGTTTTAGTTTCTTCCAAGATCTACATGTTCGACGATCAGCGTTTTTTTTATTAATTTTACTTAAACTGTAGTTTAGTTTTTGCTTTTGGTGGCTCGAGTTTTGATGTTTATTTCCTCTGCTGTCCTGGTCTCCCGAACAAAAATTTCCTGCAGCTGACAGTAAATTTCATGAGCTGCAATCTAGGTTATTTCAAGAGCGCCCACATATTCTTGAATAAATCATTGCCTTAATAATTTCTAGTAAAAGATGTGGGATCCTGCCCACTCGTCTAATGTAGGGTGATTAGGAAGCTGTTTTTTAGGATAGCTAGTCAACATTCAAGCAAATATTATTAATGGAGTTTATTACATTAAATTGAATTGACAATACTTAACTTTCGCAAATGGCGACACGCAAATAATCAATGTCCCTCGATATATACAATTTCCATGCAAGTAATTGATATAGATCACAAGTCACGGCTTGTCTTCCAGTGCGGCTCTCCTAGTGCCCCCGAGGCTGGCTGGAGCGGCGCTTATATTCTCTTCGTATAGGTGCCGCTCCTGTCGTGGTGTCGTACTAGTCAGCGTACCATTGACCGACGGTGTCTCGAAGACTTCTCTGCACTTACGTTCTAGGCTGACATGCCGGCGCTTGAAGCTACGCCTCCCCGAGGCAGGATTCGAACCTGCGACCGTAGTGGACGTTCGGTTCCAGACTGTAGCGCCTAGAACCGCACGGCCACTCCGGCCGGCTCAACAACATGTCTAAAGTAATCTGTTCTTTCACTGCCACTAAGTTAATCTATTTTTATTGGACTTTTCAGCGTAAGGACGTGGTTCAACGTCGAAAACAGTTGTGTACCAACAAGTCGAGATAAATAGTTAACCACACATATCAAAAAAAGTTTTGGGTCACCCCGGTTCCCAGAGCTCCTGAAGATAGACGGTGACTGTGGATATTGTATCACAGACACAGTCCCTTTGACTGTTCAGTGATGTCACTAAACCCGCCCAAAGATGTAAACAACTGCGCATGAGCAACACCTATTAGACGGAAGTTGTCCAACAGCCGATCAGTTCCAGTCATTCCATCAGGAAGGAGGTACATGCTTGCATTGTCTGCAGTTCAACCATGCCAAAATGGTCATTACCGCGGTTTGAACGCGTCCGCATTGTCAGGAAGGGCTCTCAACAAAGTAAGTGTCCAGATGTCTCGGAGTGAACGAAAGCGATGTTGTTCGGACATGTAGGAGATACAAAGAGACAGGAACTGTCGATGACATGCCTCGCTCAGGCCGCCCAAGGGCTACTACTGCTGTGGATGACCGCTACCTATGGATTATGGCTCGGAGGAACCCTGACAGCAACGCCACCACGTTGAATAATGCTTTTCGTGCAGTCACAGGTCGTCGTGTTACGACTCAAACGTGCGCAATAGGCTGCATGATGCGCAACTTCACTCCCGACGTCCATGGCGAGGTCCATCTTTGCAACCATGACACTATGTAGCGCGGTATAAATGGGCCAAACAACATGCCAAATAGACCGCTCAGGATTGACATCACGTTCTCTTCACCGGTGAATGTCGCATTTGCCTTCAACCAGACAATCGTCGGAGGCGTGTTTGGAAGGAACCCGGTCAGGCTGAACGCCTTAGACACACTGTCCAGCGAGTGCAGCAAGGTCGAGGTTCCCTGATGTTTTGATGTGGCATTACGTGGGCCAACGTACGCCGCTGATGATAATGGAAGGCACCATAACGGCTGTACGATACGTGAATGCCATCCTTCCACCGATAGTGCAACCATATCGGCAACATATCGGCGAGGCGTTCGTCTTCATGGACGACAATTCGCGCTCCCATCGTGCACATCTTGTGAATGACTTCCTTCAGGATAACGACATCGCTCGACTAGAGTGGCCAGCATGTTCTCCAGACATGAACCCTATCGAATATGTCTGGACAAGATTGAAACGGGCTGTTTACGGATGACGTGACCCACCAACCACCATCTCCCCCAAGTTGGGTTGCCGGTGTTAAGGTGCACGGAGTATTTTCCAGGATAGTTTTATTTTGTTCGCCCTGATTCAAATGGCTCTGAGCACTATGGGACTATACTTCTGAGGTCATCAGTCCCCTAGAACTTAGAACTATTTAAACCTAACTAACCTAATGACATCACACACATCCATGCCCGAGGCAGGATTCGAACCTGCGACCGTAGCGGTCGCGCGGTTCCAGACTGTAGCGCTTGAACCGCTCGGCCACACCGGCCGGCTGTTCGTCCTGTATTCACTGTTTCGCCATGCAGTGAGTATCGAATAGATATAAAGGACGTCGAGGAAGGTGAAAACATCAGCGGGCGGTGATGAGTAAATGCATATTGGAATGCAATCAGCGTAACTAGACAAATTGAGAAGTGGTTAAGACAACAGACTCTCATACAGGAGGTGAGAGGTTCAAATTCCAGCAACCAATCTGGGTTAAGGCTTTTCTCAATTTTCTTTAATATCTTAAGTTAAATGCTGGGATGGTTCACATGAAGAGGTCTCCCAGTCAGACCTTGCCCTCCATCTCAGATGAACTTTCCGTCGACGGGTCGTCAAACCTCAGCCTTCCTTTCTCTTTCACAAGCGCGGCGGATGTGGCGAGTTGGCGTAATGTGTGGACACGAATGGAGATGCAAGCTTGACGTTAAGTACGTTGCTAACAGTTTTAATTATAGTAATGCTTCTGTCAACAGCATGTCGCCCGCTGCTGCACTAGACAACAATATTTGAGTATTTAGTGCCACTTTAGGTGTTCTGCTGATAACTAAAACATACTAACATGCCTGCATTTGATCAGATATGAAGTGTAACACCTATGCAAACTAACATGTGTTCCGGTAGACGGTGTTTAGTATTATTTTTGTCCTTATGCGTTTTCAGAGCAATGGACAACTCTTTCAGTGCAAGCAGCACATTTATTATACGCAAACTACCGTGGCACATAAACACTTCATAAAATTCCTCGTGTCAGTTGCAGCTCCAGACATGTGCTTTGGATGTGATGCTTTTGTTTACAATGCAAATACCATCCACGAAGCAGAGATGTCACTCGTTTCCTATATTCAAAAACATCATCTACCTTCTCTTAAGCAAAGAATACGTGTGAAAGGTGCAGCACGTTGGAAAAACAACTGCTTTCTCTGTGAGAGTGAAAATATTATTTAACTACAAGGCAATTTGATTTAATGTTACATTCCTTTCGTCTACGAGTACATCATACTCCGCAAGCCACCTAATGGTGTGTGGTGGACTGCGGTATTTTGACAAAACAAGATAGTGCAATCAGATTGTATATTATAAATTAGACACACGCACACACACACATTGTGCTTGATCTTAAAGAGCGTGCTTGTTGTAACGTTCATTAGTAGTACGACACCAACACTACTGTTGTGGCGGATGAGACCAGACAGCACTCATCACGTGTTTGCCCTTTATGCCAGGACAAATTAAGCAAACGGTGAAGTGTTTCACTTGGCATATACTGTTATACATTGCTGAAAATCGATGAAGAGGCGACGAGCAGCTTTGAGATGTGACTAACGAGGAAAATAGAAAGTGTGAAACGGAAAGCCACATTAAGGAATGTGGAGATATTAAAAAGGATAAATGTCAAAAGACAGTTACGGAGGATAACTGACAGTAGAAACAGGAAATGGCTGTAGAGTTCGGTGAGAACAAACTGAATCATGAAAGATGCTTCAAGAGGGATTAGGGATATACAAAAGGGAAAAGCAGTTAAGGACCTCAAGGAGAATTCGTCCATAGGGTGAATAATGACTAATCCAAATTTATAGCACTTGTAGATTTAAAAAAAGAAGCTATTGACACCGTTGGCTTGAATTAAGTTTTTGAAATTCGGAAGTTATCAGAAGTAAAATACTAGTAGCGAAAGATTATATAGAACCTGTGTAGAAATCAGACCACAATTATGAGAGTCGAAGGGCAAGAGAGGGAGATAGTAATCGAGGAGTGAAGCATGTTTGGAGATTTTCAAACATGCTATTCAATCTGTACACTCAACAAACAGAAAAGGAAACTAAGGAAAGGTATTAACGCAGAAAAATAAAAATTTCGAGATTTGTCAATAACACTGTAATTCTGTCAGTTATCGAAAATGACATGTAAGATCAATTGGGAGGAGTAGATAAGAGTCTCAAGCAGAAGTTACATAAAAACATCAACAAAATTAAAGTAAGGGTGCTAGAGTACTGTCGGATAAGGTAAGGTGATACAGAGGGAACTAGGTTAGGAACTGAGAAGTTGAAAGTAGCAGACTAGTTTTGCTATTTGGGCAACACAGTAACTAACGATGGCAGAAGATAAAAACTGATTTAAAATGCAAACTTGCAATAACAATAAAATCATCCCAAAAAAGACGACAATGGTAACATTTAATACGAATTCAAGTGCTGGTTTTTTTAATGGTTTATTTTCAGCAATAAATTTTCCTCAGCGGTTAGATCGAACTACTGCAACCGTGTTGTGATTTCAAGATGGTCAGCGATGGCCGAAACGTAATTTCGTGTCAGTGAAAGTACTGATGAATAAAAATCTAACCAATACGTGAAGAATAACCTAAAAAATGTAGTAAACAAAAAAAAAGGCAAGTAATGGTAATAGTAGGTGAGTTAAAGCTTAGGACCCGTTCGTGATCCTAGCAAACAGAATTGTAAGAAAAAGCATATTATTACAGCGACCACTGAAGAAGGTTTAAATAAAGCGGAACACTTTTGGTCTTAAGGCTTTTATTAAAGTACCAAAAGATGATATATAACCTATATCAGTTGTATAATTGCAACTGCGGAAAAATAGGCCGAAAAACAAGTAGGACAACATGGGAATTTCTTTTCGAATTCTGTGTGAATGTAGCGTAAACAATCATTTGAAAAACCGGTGACGTCTCCAATATTATCAGAATGTCGTTATTTGTAAATAAATTTAAGTGTTTGTAAGTCTTCTGAAGATATTTCTGTGGCGTGTAGCCGTATGTTGCAGTGAAGCCTGGACGATAAACAATACAAATAGGAAAAGCAGAAGATTCCACAAAATAAATCTGAAGATTAGGTAGGTAGCCTGAGTAAGTATGTAGGATGTCACGAATTGAACAGGGGCGAAAAGAGTTTTAAGGCAGAATTCGGTAAGGCTCACCTTGCTGCATCAGGGGATAGTCAATTTGGTAATGGAGGAAAATGTGTGTATGGGGGAGGGGCTAAGAAATCTAGGAGACCAAGGCTTGAACATGGAGCCTGTTCAATTGGATGTAGGTCACAGCAGTTACGCACATGTACAAGATTTGAACAAGGTGAGACTGGCACGGAGAGCCTGGTGAAGCTCGTCTTCGGACTGATGACTATGTGACAGGAGCGGCAGTGTGCCCCGGAGCCTCGATGCCGGCTTGTACTCGGCGGCGACGCGCCCACTCACCTAGGAGCGCGAGCACGCAGAGCGCCACCTTGGCTGCGGCCATGTCTGCTTTCAGCTCGCTGGCACCTTCCGGCTGCAAACCGCGGACTGGCGCGGCCCGCTCGGCGCGCCCAACATAAGCGGCCGCGGCCGGCCCGTGACGTCACGCGGCGGAGCTTCCTTGACCTTGCTCCCCGCCACCCAAACTTCGCGCCGCGCGGAAGGAGCGCAGCCAGCTCGGCCGCCGACAGCCGGCCGGCCCTACGGGTTGCTGCCGCACCGGCCTCAGCTGGGCTGGAGAAGGCAACAGGCGCGCTGCTTTGCCAGGCTAGGATAGGCTGCAAGTGTGTACTGAGTACAACTCTCCCGTATTTTCAGGGATCTCCCGTATTATAGCAATATTTTCTTAATCCTACCAGCTACCAGTTTCTCCCGTATACAGGGTGGTCCACTGATCGTGACCGGGCCAAATATCTCACGAAATAAGCGTCAAACGAGAAAACTACAAAGAACGAAACTTGTCTAGATTGAAGGAGGAAACCTGATGGTGCTATGGTTGGCCCGCTAGGTGGCGCTGCCATAGGTCAAACGGATATCAACTGCGTTTTTTTTTAGTATGAACCCCCATTTTTTATTACATATTCGTCTAGTACGTAAAGAAATATGAATGTTTTAGTTGGACCACTTTTATCGCTTTGTGATAGATGGCGCTGTAATAGTCACAAACATATGGCTCACAACTTTAGACGAACAGTTGGTTACAGGTAGGTTTTTTAAATTAAAATACAGAACCTGGGTACGTTTGAACATTTCATTTCGGTTGTTCCAATGTGATACATGTACTTTTGTCAACTTATCATTTCTGGGAACGCATGCTGTTACAGCGTGATTACCTGTAAACACCACATTAATGCAATAAATGCTCAAAATAATGTCCGATCAACCACAATGCATTTGGTAATACGTGCAACGACATTCCTCTCAACAGCGAGTAGTTCGCCTTCCGTAACGTTCGCACATGCATTGACAATGCGCTGATGCATGTTGTCTGGCGTCGTCGGTGGATCACGATGGCAAATAGCCTTCAACTTTCCCCACAGAAAGAAATCCGGGGACGTCATATCCGGTGTACGTGCGGGCCACGGTTTCGTGCTCCGACGACCAGTCCACCCGTCATGAAATATGCTATTCAGTACCGCTTCAACCGCGCGCGAGCTATGTGCCGGACATCCATCATGTTGGAAATACATCGCCATTCTGTTATGCAGTGAAACATCTTGTAGTAACATCGGTAGAACATAACGTAGGAAATCGGCATACATTGCACCATTTAGATTGGCATCGATAAAATGGGGGCCAATTATACTTCCTCCCATAATGCCGCACCATTCATTAACCCGCCAAGGTCGCTGATGTTCCACTTGTCACAGCCATCGTGGATTTTCCGTTGCCCAATAGTGCTATTATGTCGGTTTACGTTACCGCTGTTGGTGAATGACGCTTCGTCGCTAACTAGAACGCGTGCAAAAAATCTGTCATCGTCCTTTAATTTCTCTTGTGCCCAGTGGCAGAACTGTACACGACATTCAAAGTCGTCGCCATGCAATTCCTGGTGCATAGAAATATGGTACTGGTGCAATCGATGTTGATGTAGCATTCTCAACACCGACGTTTTTGAGATTCCCGATTCTCGTGCGATTTGTCTGCTACTGATGTGCGTCCTAGACGCGACAGCAGCTTAAACAGCTGCTTGGGCAACATCATTTGTTGCAGGTCGTGGTTGACGTTTCACATGTGGCTGAACACTTCCTGTTTCCTTAAATAACGTAACTATCCGGCGAACGGTCCATACACTTGGATGATGTCGTCCAGGATACCGAGCAGCAAACATAGCACACGCCCGTTGCGCATTTTGATCACAATAGCCATACATCATCACGATATCGACCTTTTCCGCAATTGGTAAACGGTCCATTTTAACACGGGTAATGTACCACGAAGCACCGGCGAAATGTTACGTGTTACCACGTATTTATACGATTGTGACTATTACAGCGCCATCTATCACAAAGCGAAAAAAAGTGGTCCAACTAAAACATTCATATTTCTTTACTTACTACACGAATATGTAATAAAAGATGGGGGTTCCTATTTTAAAAAATCGCAGTTGATATCCGTTTGACCTATGTCAGCGCCACCTAGCGGGCCAACCACAGCGGCATCTGGTTTCCCCCTTCAAGCTAGACGAGTTCCGTTCTTTGTAGTTTTTTCGTTTGATGCTTATTTCGTGAGATATTTGGCCCGGTCACTATCAATGGACCACCCTGTATATCGTCAACAGTCACTATTGTAAATGCACTGAAGAGCCAAAGAAACTGACACACCTGCCTAATAGCGTGTACGCCACCGCGAGCCCGCAAAAGTACCGCAACATGACGTAGCATGGACTCGACTAATGTCTGAAATAATGTTGAAGGGAATTGACTCCACGAATCTTGCAGGGCTGTCCGTAAATCCCTACGAGTACGAGGGGGTGGAGATCTCTTCTGAACAGCACGTTGCAAGGCATCCCAGATATGCTCAATAATTTTCATTTCTGGAGAGTCTGGTGGCCAGCGGCAGTGTAAACTCAGAAGAATGTTCCTGGAGCCACTCTGTAGCAATTCTAGATGTGTGGGGTGTCGCAGTGTCCTGCTGGAATTGCCATAGTCCGTCGGAATCCATAATGGACATGAATGGATACAGGTGATCAGACAGGATGCTTAAGTACGTGTCACCTGTCAGAGTCGTATCTAGAAGTAACAGGGGTCCCATATCGTTCCAACTACACACGCCCCACATCATTACAGAGCCTCCATCAGCTTGAACAGTCCACTGCTGCCGTGCAGGATCCATGAATCGATGAGGTTCTCTCCATACCCGTACACGACTATCCGCTCGATACTATTTGAAACGAGACTCATCCGAGCCGACAACCTGTTTCTAGTCATCAATAGCCCTATGTCGATGCGAGGTGCAAGCTTTATGACGTGCAGTCATCGAGGGTACACGAGTGGGCCTTCGGCTCCGAAAGCGCGGTTCTCACGCTGACACTTATTGATGGCCCAGCATTGAAACTTACAGCAATTTGCGGAAGTGGTCCACTTCCGTCACGTTGAACGATTCTCTATAGTCGTCTTTGGTCCCTTTCTTGCGGGATTCTTTTCAGGCCACAGCGATGTCGGAGATTTCATGTTTTACCGGATTCCAGATATTCACGGTACACTCGTGAAATGGTCGTACGGGAAGTTCCCACGTCATCGCTACCTCGGAGATACTGTGTCCCATCGTCCGTGCACCAACTATAACACCACGTTCAAACTTACTTAAATCTTGATAACCTGCCATTGTAGGAGCAGTAACCGACCTAACAACTGCGCCAGACACTTTGGTGTCTTATATAGGCAATGGCGACCGCAGCGCCGTATTCTGCCTGTTTACATATCTCTGTATTTGAATACGTATGCCTATACCAGTTTCTTTGGCGCTTCAGTGAAGAAGGTCTATACAGGGGAGACGAACCTAAAGACATTTAAAAAAACGGAAGTGCATGTAGATGAAGATGAGATGGGAGATATGATACTATGAGAAGAATCTGACAAAACTCTGAAAGATCTAAATCGAAACAAGGCCCCGGGGGTAGACGATATTCCATCAGAACTACTGATAGTCTTGGGAGAGCCAGCCGAACGGTTCTAGGCGCTTCAGTCTGGAACCGCACGACTGCTACGGTCGCAGGTTCGAATCCTGTCTCGGGTATGGATGTGTGTGATGTCCTTAGGTTAGTCAGCTTTAAGTAGTTCTAAGTTCTAGGGGACTGATGACCTCAGACGTTAAGTCCGACAGTGGTCAGAGGCATTTGAACCATTTTGAGCCAGCCCTAACAGAACTCTCCCAACTGCTGTGCAATATGTAGAAGACAGGCGAAATACCCTCCGACCTGAAGAATGATATAGTGATTCCAATTCCAAAGAAAGCTGTTTCTGACAGGTGTGAAAATCAGTGAACTATCAGTTTAATAAGTCATGGTTGCAAAATACTAACACGAATTCTTTACAGAAGTATGGAAAAACTGGTAGAAGCCGATCTTGGGGAAGACTAGTTTGGTTGCCGGAGAAGTGTAGGGACACGCCAGGCAATACTGACCCTACGACTTAACTTCGGAGATAGGTTAAGGAAAGCTAAATCTACGTTTATAGTAATTATAGACCCAAAGTAAGCTTTTGACAATGTTGACTGGAAAACTCTCTTTTGAAATTCTCAGGGTACCATTGGTAAAATACAGGGGGCGAAAGGCTACTTACAAATCGTATAGAAACCAGACGGCAGTTATTAGAGTCGAGGGGCGTGAAAGGGATGCAGTGGTTGAAAAAAAGAGTGAGACAGGGTTGTAGCCTATCCCCGATGATATTCAATATGTACCTTCAACATGTAGTCACGGCAACCAATGAAAAATTTTGAATAATATGAATTGAAGTTGAGGGAGAAGAGAAAGTGTGCAAATTCCAACGGCCTGTAGAAACAGTGTCTCCAAACCTGTTCTTCATGTGGCTTCCTCAAAACGAACAAACATAACTTTGGATTACCTAGCTTAAATTTATCATTTCTGAAAATGTCACTTCCGAAAATGTCAGATCATAGCTGGTAAGGAGCATTTCAACAAGTGATAATTCACAGACTCACAGTTTCTGTATAGTACAGTATTTTTGCGCATGTAAGTGCTTGGCGTGCGCAAGGACCTGATTAGATAACTTCAGTGCCAAATAACTCAGAAACGGCAAACGTATCTAAGTTTTGTTGTATCTAAGTTTCTTCTTAAAAATTATTTCTCAGCAAGACCACCCTTGAAACACCCTTACAAGCTATTCAGACGATGATGATGTTTGTTTTTTTGGGGTGCATAACAGCGCGGTCATCAGCACCCGTGCAAAATCCCAATTTTTACGCAGTCCAAGTTTTTCACAGTCCAATCCAGCCACTATCACGAATGATGATGATGATGATGAAATGATGAGGACAACACAATCACCCAGTCCCTGGGCAGAGAAAATCCCCAACCCAGACGGCAATTGAATTCGGGACCCCGTGATCCAGAGGCAGGAACGCTAGCCACTAGACAACGAACAGTGGACAAACTTTTCAGACTGTTCTTGACCACCCCGCATAGCGGAAGAGAATTTATGTCTACTGGACTGTTCTAGGAGAAAACTGACCATTATTGATCGACCATGAAAGTTTCGACAGAAGGAGGGAAATTGTTGGGATTGTTACGAACTTTTCCTTGATCTAGACTCGGAATGTATACTGCGATTGGGTACTCAAATTTTGACGTTGGCAAAACCAGCTGCATTTTGTGTAGGAGAGGAGAAAGACGCCGCGCGTGACTAGCCAAGCGGTCTAAGGCACTGCAGTCATGGATTGTGCGGCTGGTACCAGCGGAGGTTCGAGTCCTCCCTCGGGCATGGGTGTGTGTGTTTGTCCTTAGGATAATTTAGGTTAAGTAGTGTGTAAGCTTAGGGACTGATGACCTTAGCAGTTAAGTCCCATAAGATTTCACACACACACAGGATAAAGACGCTTCGTCTCAGAGAATGTTCAAATGTGTGTGAAATCTTATGGGACATAACTGCTAAGGTCATCAGTCCCTAAGCTTACACACTACTTTACCTAAATTATCCTAAGGTCAAACACACACACCCATGTCCGAGGGAGGACTCGAACCTCCGCCGGGACCAGCCGCACAGTCCATGACTGCAGCGCCATAGACCGCTCGGCTAATCCCGCGCGGCGTCTCAGTGAATGATAGAGCACACCTCAGTAATGTAGAGGGAGATGTATTCACTTTACAGCTGGTCACAGGTGCTGGAGCTGAACTTCGAATTCTCAGCCACTATTGCAGCCATCCTCTGCACCTGTATCAGTAGAGTGGTGTGCATGGTCTGCATTTGTATTCATCATAATGAAGGGATCACAGACTTATTTGTTAAAAATGTCACAATGAACGACTGTGCGGAGACACGTTTTGTTAGAGCGCGTCCTGTCCCTCAGGCTCTTCGAGAACTGATGGCTCGGAACTTACTGCTTTGCAAGACAGAGGGGTCCTAGCAACCATTACTGCCAGTCAGTGGGCGTCCTCTCTTGTTACTCTAAAGACTCTGGTTGTCCACCGATTTGAAGAGAGCTTACTTTTCCAAAACTGATTTGCGCGACGCTTACTTGCAAATCCCTATGGATGACCAGTCGCAACAAGTCTTTGCTATTAACGCTCATCTGGTTCTTTTCGAATTTTTAAGATTACTGTTTGGCAGTGCTTCCACGGTCGCCGTATTACAGCACTTCCTGAAACAGCTGACTGCAATAGTTACCGTTTGCTCAAATTACGAATTTAGATGACATGGTCGTCTCACGTCCCAGTCCCTGAAGAACACATTAGCAATCTTCGCGTTCTGTTTCAAGTGTTGACTGCTACGGGTCTCAAATATAATGGAGGCAAATGTGTGTTTCATCAGGCTGAACTTGAGTACTTAGGACATGTCATTAAAAGCGATGGTGTTCACCCATTTCAATTACATTTGCTTGATATCTGCGACCTTACACCTCCACGCAATGCGCTTACATATTACATCCACTTCACTCCTATCGCCGCTGAAGTTGCGGCTCCCTTGCATCGCTTATGCGAGAAGAATGTTCCTTTTATTTGGTCGCAAGGGTGTCAGTCTGCTTTCCAGATGTTGAAGCATGCTTTGCTTAGTGATCGCTGCCTTGTTCATTTTGATCCAGCTGTGGATTCTTCCTCTTACGGCTTCGGTACAGTCTTGTCGCTTAGAACTCGCTCCATTGTCAGGCCGATTGCCTTTACTTCGATGTTGTTGAACAGACCTCAGTGTAACTGAAAATGAGGCTCACACCATTGTCTATGGTGTCACTAAGTTTCGCCGGTATCTTTTCGGGAGAAAATTTAACTTGCTGACCGACCATAAATCTCCACAATCTTTGTTCAGCCATTCTCAATTAGTTTCAACTCTCACAGCGCCGAATCTGCAATGGTGGGCTCTTCTGTTGTCAAATTACCAATATGAGATTGTGTACTGGTCCACTTCTAAGCTAGGCAACACAGATGGAAATGATCTTTGTCTCGTCCATGTTGGTCCAGATTCATCATTCGACGAGTCCTCTTTTTTATTGTTGCTACGTTGGCGCACAGGACGCAGATGTTTTGCACAGCTTTTCGCTTAATCACAGGAAAATTGCCCGGGCTACAGCAGCGGATCTTGATTTGCAGATTCTGTTGTACTACATCCGCAATGGTTGGCCGTTTACACCCTTACAGGTTCGTAGCCCTGTGGTTTGCTGAAATTTTTTCTCATCAGCACGCACTTGCCGTTCACCGAGGTGTGATTTTGATTCGCACCAGTAATGACCAGTCTCATGTTGCGGTTCCCTAGGCTCTCCAGCCTGACGTGCTTCGTTTGCTACACCAAGGTCACTGGGGGATCATTCGCACGAAGCAGTTGGCACGACGTAATTGCACTTGGCACGTTCTGGATGCACAAATTTAACAGTTGACTTCTCAGTGTCAAGTCTGTGCTGAACATCAGTCATCTCCACCATCAGCAGTTCTTTGAATGGCCCAAACTTCAAGTAGAAGTACCTTGGCAACGCTTACATCTCGATTTCACAAGTCCTTACAGGGATACGCGTTGGCTCATCGTCATTGACTCTTTCAGAAAATTTCCCTTCATAGTTCCTATGGCTCGTTCCATAATCCACGCCGTGTAGTCGGTCTTTGGCCTAGAGAAATTTCCTGAAGTGATTGTGACTGACAATGGACCTTAGTTCGTTGCCGCTGAGTTTGAACAGTTTTGCATCGCCTCTGTCATCAAGGGCCTCATGAGTACATCGTTCCACGGCCAATCCAGCGGCGAATCTGAACGCTTTGTACCGACATTTAAGCTACAGAGGGACAAACTTCGTGTCTCTCACATACGGGATCAAACTGTGTTGCTATTTCTGTCTTCCTACCGCTCACACCCACGCGACGGACCATCGCCGGCAGAACTGTGACATGCACGGCGCACCACACCCTGCTTCAGTTGCTGCAGCAGCCACGGCGTGCGGTGCCCAATCCGCCTAGATAGGCAAAGTATCAAACTAACGATTTGGTCTTTTACAGGCTGTGTGGCAGACGGAGGCGCTGGGAGCAAGGCACCATTATACGATGCATTGAGCTCTATGTTTCTCCTGCAGGGACTGAGAGGATTCCAGAGACGCCACCAGAATCAAATACGTATACGTGAAGTTTGTTATCTCGCCTCATGCTTTGGGCTTTCAGATGGCCTAGTCCGTCCTTGATGCAAGAGCCCTCGCTGCATCTGGCTCCTGCAGGCCCCACACAGTTGGCGCCAGTCCTGGAGCCGATGTAAGCAGTGCCCTTTCACGATCTTTTAGATAGTGACAGCCACTGTACGTATTGGGATGGGCCATCTTCCCAGTGGCTGTCCCATGTGCTGTCTCGGATCCCTCTACAGTCACTGAAATGCCTCTCTCTACTTTTGCTTCTCCATCTCTGGAGATATGTGTGCACCCTCTGCCCAGTTTTTCAGCTGGTGTCCCCGGGCACGCCCAGGGAGTTTGCCAGGACACAAGTGGGAGCTTGGCATCATCCTCAGTTTTGGCTCCCATCTCCTCATAGCCACCTACATTCAGCCCTCCCCCTCCACACCTTGGTTTGCCCATCTACACTACCTGACAATGGTGAGGAGGTTTAGGGGGAAGAAAGAGATGCTGTATATACCTCTATATGACCCCAAGGCGTACCAAGGTTGGTAACGGAGTGGCAAGTTTCCGTCAGACACCAGTATCAGTCGCACGGGATTTGGCGAACCCATTGGGGTGCACCCACTGAGCCACGTCCCCAGCAGCTCCGTTCCACGGGCACCCACTGCCAGCACGATACAGGATGGGTGGCAGCAGCTGCTCAGCCCGCTTGCACCTGGAGGCTATTGGTGAAGTCACTATTGTTTGCGCAGCAAACATGATCCTGATTGCTGTTATATGGGCTGGACTTCGTTTCTTGCTACATTATTTGTAATGAGTCTTCGTACACTTGGAGAAATGTAAGTTAAGTTAATCTTATGTTTACTGTGATATCTTGTTTGCTAATCATTTCTGCTTCTGTCCAGCTGTCCTACAACGACATTTGCCACACCACTCTCTACCCCACCTCCCTTACCGTTGAGTACAAAGTTGTACACAACCCTACTATATACTCTGCAATGCATAAGCTTGCCAACGGCTACTGCTCGTGCAGAGTGCGGTGTTGTAATGGAAGCCTGCGTGTACCTATTACAACTTCCTGCCCCACAATTTACCTTTAGCACAGAAAAACGCCCTTCAGAATTCTGTTGAGATCTGTGCCAAGGATAACACTAATTATAGATGGTCCCTCTCAGTAAGTAACTGTGTACTCACACCAGTAGTGGTAATCAGTGAGCAAAATATTAAACCCATCCAAAATCATGAGGCAAAGGGTTTACGCTATGGAAATCAAACATTAGCTACCGGGTAAAAAAAGCTTTTAGTTTCTCAAAGATCAGAATACATAAAACAAACACTTAATCAAAAAAGCAGTGGATGAGAATAAACTCTGCACATAAAAAGCACCACAAACTACTTTAGGGAAAGGTGTGATAGGAATGTAAATCAACCCCTTACTCCCGTGGATAGAAATTTCGTTTAGCGCAGTCTGACAGTAAACAGAATTCAGAAATTGATTGTGACTGTGAACCAACAAAATGTCCTACGAATAATTCTCTGTTCAACTCAAAACTAGTGGAAATAAGCTCTCCACAGACAATGAAATAACTCTCGACTTTCCCTAACTGCAAAACTGCAAATATTCTTACCAAAAGACACAGATGCTGCAAGAAATGGTGCTATGACAAACTCCTGCTATTTATCTGTCTTCACAGTGCCGGCGGCTACACCCGCTCGCCGCACCCAGATGCAAACTATCCAACAGCTCGGGGTCCTGTGCCTGCCTGAGTCAATCTCATTCGGCACCTCGCCCCCTTCTTCTAACAAGCTTCCCATCTTGGCGCACCACACCCTTCTGACTGTAGAACTTTCCTTCTCAGTGCACCGTGCCAGTCCGACTGTCTGCCATGCGGCCAAAAAGGCCTTCAGCAAATCGTAGTGGCTTCCTGTTTTTTTAACTCCAACTGAATCATCTTCCACGAACACATACACTGCCTCCATCGTCTATACAACAGAAATTGAGTCAACTGGAGCTTTGCCCACGAAAACGAGGCAACTCTTTGATTTTGACGTCACCAACCTCACAGCGGGAAACGGTTCTTGCTGGTGTGGGAGAAGTAAGACAAATCGGGCACCGCTCTGTCGGGCGAGCCAGTGTTCTGCCCACATTGCCATTGCCTGCGCTGGCGTCACCCACATCATTTTCTCCGCAGTCAGTGTCCTTCACTGGCGCCGGCCGCGGTGGTCTCGCGGTTCTAGGCGCGCAGTCCGGAACGGCGCGACTGCTACGGTCGCAGGTTCGAATCCTGCCTCGGGCATGGATGTGTGTGATGTCCTTAGGTTAGTTAGGTTTAAGTAGTTCTAAGTTCTAGGGGACTGATGACCACAGCTGTTAAGTCCCATAGTGCTCAGAGCCATTTGAACCATTTGAACCTTCACTGGCTCGCAGAAAATAAAGTCCACTACCCGCGGTGTAGCCAATGCGTACTTTCACAGGTTCGCTGCCTGTGAGGGGTGGCTACTGTACAGTCTTACCTCCGACATGGCCGCCTGTCCCCTCTCTCTTTGCGGTGGGCCGCCACCCGTAACCGAACGTGCTGCCAGCCTCAATTTAGAGTAGACAGAAATTACTCCCGGCCCGAAAATTAAATCATGCAGATATGCTGCTAAATGCACACAAACCACAGCCAACCTCGTATTAAAATGCATTGTTAGTACCCTTGCGTGAGGACATATTAGTTGATCAGTAATTGCATAGAAGAAAAGTAGTTCAAATAAAGACTGAGGAATGAAATGCAGACCATCTGAAAGAAAAGACGCCTTTCAACACAATTTTCATAATATTCTATCTCAATTCCACCCACCTGTGCCAAGGTCTGTGGACTCCCCTTTTTGGCCTTCTCTTACTTTTCTTCTCTCTCTTCTCCTCTTCCTTCTTCCTTCGTCGTACCGTGGCTACATCTCAGTGTTTTCAACACAAAAAGGGAGGGAGAAAGGGGGCACACGTGTGTGGTTGATCACGATGACGCAGTGATTTGAGTGAGTGTCACCCTTATCTCCGTTTTGGGAAGATTGATGACTGAAGCAGTAAAATTCCTCTAAAAGAAAAAGATAAGTGCTCTCTTTTCGAAAAAAAGATAAATAGTAGTGTAGACCACAATGTCTATCGTGCTACCAAACTGAAGGAACAAGACACAGTTTGTAAAGTTTCGACTTCGGATGAAGTTTATTGATCCCACGAAGCTGAAACAAAACTCATCCGTTCCAAATGTCATTCACAACCAGAGTAGTTAGTTTTCTGGCGTGTGTGTAGTAGTCACTAATGACTGAAATGATCGTTCCAGTAATTCTATCACAATCTGTTCATGGGTTGCTAAGCAACGTATCAACTAGCTGACTGTTCCGTGGTTAATATCTGTCGTAATCGAACAGTAAATCAACTCACACTTGCTTTAAGCATCAAGAACACTTACTATCCCTTCCGATAATTCTTCGATAATTATTATTAAGTTAATGTCAATAATCACTGTCAGTGTCACTTAAACCTTCACGCGACTATAACGCGCGAAAGCCTACCGCATATCTCAAACTTCACGCCGATATTTCAAAGTCCGCGCGCGATTTGTTTGTAACAATGTTCGGCCGGGGTTCCCTACAATATTTTCTAAACCAACTCTGGGTTTTGAATTATCAGCTCTATGTCCATTCATAAAAATTACAGAGGACCCGTACTCGATTACGACTTGTCCGCCCACTCGAGCAACTCAGAAGGTATCACCCTTCTCAAAGAGAAAAAATATCACGCATAACGCAGCGTTGCGATATGCTACGTCAAAACACATTTATATACATCTCAAAAAGACTCATTACCTATTGAACTTAATTAAATTCTTTACTTCATAAATAACTAATAAAATTTAGAAATGACTTACTTGCATACTGTGTCAATCACTCAGCAAAGATTTGACAACAAAAAAATCTAGACTTGAGATGACGTAATGGGTTACTACCTGTTTTGACTCTCCTACTCTCACGTGACACAAGGTATATCCGACTGTAATGGACATCCCCCCAAGATTATTCCTTAAAGATTTCGATGGCTATACAGACGATTACCCGTGTAATGCTACAGGTCCTTCTTACATGTTTTTGCACCCTTGTGCCTTTTGTAATTATTCGTATTGTTTCTTCAGTGACTGGAATCAGATTAAGGCATCTAGCAATTAATCAGTTTGTTATAGTCACCTTTAGTTTCATTTGACAACTTGATGAAAAAATTTATCAATTTTTTCTTTTGAGGTGTGGTTCCCATATTTCATATTCAGTGGACCACCCCCGCTCAATTCAGATATTCTGTTCATTATCCTTTGTGCGACTTTGCTTTTTCATACCACGTCATGGGAGTGATCGGCTCAATATATAGATCTCCGGCCTCTGATCTCGTTCCATCTCAGAGGTATACTAAATGCTCAACCGACACCTGATAATCACTCCCCAATGCTATCAGTATTCTTAGAGAAGAACAAAGCGTCGCCGACCGTATACATAGCACTAGGAGGTAGGTGCTGATTTACTTACTTTTGAGTGTGCTTTCTTTGCTAGAAAGCATCTGGCCACCGCTTGACGGACACGTGTGACAGACAACGACGCTACACGACTCTAGGAGAACAGCATCAGCCAGAAAACCAGCAGTAGTACTGTAGGTTGTTCCAAATGGTTCAAATAGCTCTGAGCACTATGGGACTTAACTTCTGAGGTCATCAGTCCCCTAGAACATAGAACTACTTAAACCTAACTAACCTAAGGGCATCACACACATCCATGCCCGAGGCAGGATTCGAACCTGCGACCGTAGCGGCCGCACGGTTCCAGAGTAGGTTGTTCCGTCTAATTTGCAAACTTTAAGAACAGCCGGGATAGTAGGTCTATGTGTAATATTTAAGTACTTCCAAATACACTACTGGCCATTAAAATTGCTACACCACGAAGATGACGTGCTACAGACGCGAAATTTAACCGACAGGAAGAAGATGATGTGATATGCAAATGATTAGCTTTTCAGAGCATTCACACAAGGTTGGCGCCGGTGGCGACACCTACAACGTGCTGACATGAGGAAAGTTTCCAACCGATTTCTCATATACAAACAGCAGTTGACCGGCGTTGCCTGGTGAGACGTTGTTGTGATGCTTCATGTAAGGAGGAGAAATGCGTACCATCACGTTCCCGACTTTGATAAAGGTCGGATTGTAGCCTATCGCGATTGCGGTTTATCGTATCGCGACATTGCTGCTCGCATTGGTCGAGACCCAATGACTGTTAGCAGAATATGGAATCGGTGGGTTCAGGACGGTAATACGGAACGCCGTGCTGGATCACAAAGGCCTCGTATCACTAGCAGTCGAGATGACAGGCATCTTATCCGCATGGCTGTAACGGATCGTGCAGCCACGTCTCGATCCCTGAGTCAATAGATGGGGACGTTTGCAAGACAACAACCATCTACACGAACAGTTCGACGACGTTTGCAGCAGCATGGACTATCAGCTCGGAGACCATGGCTGCGGATACCCTTGACGCTGCATCACAGACAGGAGCGCCTGCGATGGTGTTCTCAACGACGAACCTGGGTGCACGAATGGCAAAACGTCATTTTTTCGGATGAATCCAGGTTCTGGTTACAGCATCATGATGGTCGCAGCCGTGTTTGGCGACATCGCGGTGAACGCACATTGGAAGCGTGTATTCGTCATCGCCGTACTGGCGTATCACCCAGCGTGATGGTATGGGTTGCCATTGGTTACACGTCTCGGTCACCTCTTGTTCGCACTGACGGCACTTTGAATAGTGGATGTTATATTTCAGATGTGTTACGACCCGTAGCTCTACCCTTCATTCTATCCCTGCGAAACCCTACTTTCATCAGTATAATGCACGACCGCATGTTGCAGGTCTTGTACGGGCCTTGCTGGATACAGAAAATGTTCGACTGCTGCCCTGGCCAGCACATTCTCTAGATCTCTCACCAACTGAAAACGTCTAGTCAATGGTTGCCGAGCAACCGGCTAGTCACAATAAGCCAGTCACTGCTTTTAATGATCTGTGGTATCGTGTTGAAGCTGCATGGGAAGCTGTATCTGTACACTCCATCCAGGCTCTGTTTGATTCAATACCCAAGTGTATCAAGGCCGTTATTACGGCCAGAGGTGGTTGTTCTGGGTACTGATTTCTCAGGATCTATGCACCCAAATTGCGTGAAAATGTAATCATTCGTCAGTTATAGTATAATATATTTGTCCAATTCTTGGTATAACAATTTTAATGGCCAGTAGTGTATATACAGATGAACTGAAACCTATTACGTAATATATTCACAATCGAAATGTTGATGCGGCTCGCTAATGGCCATGTTCTCGTGCTTGTCATCCCAAACAAGAACAACAACAAAATTTATTACTTCTTTTACTCCAAAAATGGTGAAGCGTTGAAGATGGTCGCCTTTAAAAACCATCAGTCGGCATTCGGAAACTGTACTGAGGAAATACTCTGTTACTGCTGTAATCATCCATCTGAAAACTAGTTGATAAAGGTCTCCACGTTAGTCTAATCTGAGAAAATTTCTTCATCAACTGTTACCCCCCACACATACCTTCATTAAAATATTAACTGTTCCTTAATGCCTACGAATGTGTCCTATCAGTTTGTACCTCCTTTTAGTCAAATTTTTGCACGAAGGAAGAAAGACTGGAACCTAATGTGTGGTCGACCTTGAGGTCAGTAGAGACGGAATATAAGCTTGCGTTGGGGAAGGAAGTCGGCACCGAAATTTTTCAAAGAAATCATCCCAACACTCTTGATACGAGATTTAGGGAAACCACGGAGAAGAATAATCGCGATGTCCTGACGTGAATCTGAACCAACGCCCTTCCGAGTGTGTCTCACCTCATTTCTCACCGATAGGATTCAGCATCTCTTCATTAGTTACGCGATCTACCTAGCAGATCTTCAGCGCTCTTTTCCAATACTATACTTCATAACCTTCTTTTCTCTTCTTTTTTATGTTGTTTATCGTCCACATTTCATTTCAATATAACGCTGAATTCCATATAATAATTTTCAGAAGAGATATCGTGAAAATAAAATTTACATTATATGTTTAAAAGTTTCTTTTTACAGAAATTCTACTATACGTCAAGACTTCCACGACAATGCAGTGTAAAACGGATAAACTAAGTTTCTTCGGGCAAGTACTTTTTCTTAAGAGATACATCATATTCACAAGACTTTGTGTCTGGAAGATAAACACTCATCAAATGGGATGGGGCCTGCAGTGAAATTTGGAGGTCCCTCGTGGAGTTGGTTTGCTCGTTTTGATACTACACGTGGCAATGACGCAAGAAAAGGTTACGGGGAATTTTTTCGTCTAATTGCATTCTGTCGAAGGCAAGTTAGATGTGAGGATTGTGAACGTCATCATGACAGGGCATCTGTTCATACTGAGTGGGACTTAAAACGTACGACGCCAGTAAGTCAGCAAAGCAAGAACTAATTGCCCAGAATACTGGTTTTATCCCAAAGGGACGTTTACTGTATTTTTACAAAAAGTAGATTTCACAATAGACGACAGAAGCCACAGGTGAAACCTGCTTTGATTGTTACTATCTTCAGGCCATTCTTGTAGCCATTCTGTGAGAAATCTTTAGTCATCAGATCACAAAGCTGTCGACTAGGACAAAAGCCGCCATACAGGCAAATATGGCCTCTATATAAAATGTGTTTGTAGTTAATTTAGACTGCAAATCATTTATTTAGCTTTTCTGAAGCGATGTGACCTGGTATGAATACATTCTTCACTCACAAAAAAAAAAATCGAAAAATTTTTGCATTTCACTACATTCGATCGGAATATTACGATTCTGCAACATTTACACTTTTTTGAAAGGCTCGGGTGTGTTTATATTCGTTGTTTTGTCTTCTGTTTTCTCTCTGCTCTTCGCGCATAAGCGTATTAGCACGTTGCAAATAAATACGATAGAAAAAAGGGCGCCCACATGCGCTCTCAGAGGAAGGAAAAAATACAGTGTTGTCAGCTGTTTTTCTTTCAAGAAAATGATTTAAAAGTCGATATTACACAGATCTTGCGCACTCCCCGCGTTACAAACTACCATACGGGCGCTCTTGCATAGTAAGCTACTGGTAATTAAAATTGGGAAACCAGGAAGGACAAAGTAACGAAATTTTACGAATTGTGTGGATACATTAATTAATTAACTTATAGCCGAGTTGGTGGTGTACAAAATCTGAAAAACAGTACACGGAGTTGCCACATCTGGCAGTAACAATGGCCTAATCCAATTGATCATCGAATTCAGCTGGACTTTGACGACGGTCAGGGGTACGTCATGCCATGTTGCTTCAGCTGTGCGTGACACAGGAAACATGCGGTCTTGCGTTATCTTGTTGAAAGATGACGTTACGGAAACATCGATGACAGACACCTAAATGCAATGGCTGCTGTCCAAATTAACCAGCTTCGCGAACCAGAGTATTTCTGTTTTGTGACCGTGGCAACCACGTTCTGTCACGCTTGGGGTGGGCCCCAATGACGATAACGAATGCAATATGGCAACGTTCGATCTCCTCAGGGTATCCTCACGGGATTCATCCATTGTGATGACGTGCGTTCTACCGGACTCGCCTGAAAAAACGCCGTGGAGTTGTTTGTTCTGCCTCGTTTTGTCATCGGAGGCAACATGGTCGACATGTCTTTCTCTGCTGGCGCGTCAAGACTAGCAGCAACAGTGGTCTCCTTGCTGACAGTCTGTGCTGCTCCAGACGTCGTTGTGCTGTCCACACGGACACAAATGAGTTGCATACCCCTTCCCGCAGTTTCAGTGGCCAATAGGCCAGTTTACCAGAGGTTGCCATGGGCGACCATCAGGACATCTCAGACAAGCTGATTCCATTCTCTGATTTTCTTCAGTGTACTATGAAGGGAATGCAATGTTGCATTTTACTACTACGTATGCCTATGGAAGACTCCCTCCAAATAGTGAACGTGCATGCTTTTATCACTTGAACCTCTCAATTTCAGCAATCAGTACCAGGAGTATTCTGTTGCCTAGCGATTTATGGATGCAAATTGTAAGAAATTTCCCTTTCCAATAGTTTCAAAAAAGTCAATAAACAACACACATTTGCAGGCTCCAGTGAAGGTCGAAAGGTTCATCTTCACCGGGAAAACATCAGTTTCCTCGTCGCACACGCAACGTCGCGGTATAATGCGACAAGTTTCTTACGTAAGTGTTTACAACTGCCGATGCAGTGAATACGAAAACGCACAGTGTAGATTGGTTTTGTTTTTTTGATGTTTAGAAGTAGCATAATAGCTGATTTCAGTTAAGGTTTGGTTCTGAGTTTCTAAAACAGCAGTCTTCTTGCTCCTATGCTTCTTGAAACTGCCCAAAAGAATGATACATTTAGCTTTTTACTGAAAAAAGATACTGATAAAGACGAATTTTTGGTGCTGAACAGACTCCAAATAACTTCCAAAATAATAATTTCTGTTCTGTCTCCAGTTACTGGTCATTCTTTTGCGTAAACACATCAATAGCAATTTTGCTCCTCCCCTAAAGAATATGACCCACGCCTTGATACAATCACTTGAAAGCTGTAAGAGCCTGTAAGGGACTCCCATATGCGATATCTTTCATATCTGCATGGAATCCACGAATGTGCTTATCCCAGTACTTCTTAAGTACTTGCAACGCATCGGCATCTACAGATTTCCAATAGCATTTACACTTAATTGTGAAACTATCGTAGCTTATGTTGACCGAGGAATACACAGTTTTAATTTCAAACCTGTTACTTTTTTCTGTATCTTGCCGACTTCTCCTCCTATTCTCTCCCCTTAAGAGCACCTTGGCATGAGGCAACCGTACAGTATTCAAAGAGTTATTCATGTTAAAGACCACTCAGATTTCTACAATCACTGAAAATTATATAAACCGTCGTTTTTTTAAATTTATTTATCGGTTTAGAAACATTTGTCTACATATGCATTCTGCATGTTAAAAGTACAAGAATACAAAAAAACTGGAGCCTTAGGTGACTGTCCCATGTATGTAACAGGAATAATAACTACATTTATGATGTATTTTGCTACTTCGTACCTCTATGTTTAGTCTCTTGTGATGTAAGTCATTCTCATCGTCTTCTACGTACGCCTATGGAAGACTCCCTCAAAATAGTTTCTTTTGTACTGTGATGTCTTCTCCAGCGCAGCAATATCCATTAGAGAACCATCTTAAAATTTGTGCTTAACTGGGATTTGATGTTTCAGAAACGCTGTGATCAAGATTTTCTCTTTTTTAACTCTCAGTTTTCTGTCTGTTGTCACATCAGTTCTAAATGGTAAGGTTACGCAAAGTCAGTACAAATCGCAGCACGCTATTTAAAGTTCAGTGTTATCCTCAATACGGCTTTGTCATACGGTAATATGCAGTGTGCCTCGTGATGACTGGGTGTTGTGTGATGCCTTTAGGTTAGGTAGGTTTAAGTAGTTCTACGTTCTAGGGGACTGATGACCATAGATGTTAAGTCCCATAGTGCTCAGAGCCATTTTAATATGCAGTGTCACCCTCTTAGTTTTTTCTTTCAGAGGAGTATATTTAATGAAACGCTTGTTTTAGTTACCTGTTGTCCGATCCAAGCTATGATAATAGCGTTGTAAAACGTAACAAAACGAAATATGTACGGACCTTTAAATCTCTGTTGAACAGACTTGTATTACCTTTCACAACTGCTTTCCCTCTTCTTTATTGTGTAGACAAATCTTTCCGTGAAATGAAAGTAACAGACTAAGCGTATTCGTGCTCATACCAGAGTAGCAGTGTGCACTTGAAATGTAACAACCCATTAAGACCCACTTAAACAAACGTTTTTCAGTCTAATTCGGGGTCGCACATGTAAACAAAATATTTAATTTGTCTAAAAAAATATTGTTACTAAAGTAATTATTACACCCCAATTACCTTAAAGTATAGAAGATCTGTAAATGAAAGGAACATTTTCCAAGAAGGGAACTTCTAGTAATCAATAAAATATGAAAACGCATTATTGTAATTTCGTATTCGAGAAATTATACTCGAATAAAATAACAGTCACAAACTAATATAGAGTTGTACTTGCTGTTCTGGAGCAAACATAAGTTTATATATGTATTTTCAGTTTTTATATGTTAATTTTAATTGTTACTTAATTAAAAAATCATTTTAAACAATGTCGAGGATTGTTCAGGATTGTTAAGAAAGTATAAATAGTTACAGTGATATTGGCATGGGTGTTTTTGGACAGGAAGCATGTAGCTTGTTGAGCATAATTCATTTCATTACTGTGAGTATGACACAACTTATTTCAGATTTGTCAAGATGCTTTTATTTACTTTGAGACTGTAATAAATATTCAGCTGAAACATTATACTGGATTAAATATTGTTTTAACTTTATAGTTAAAACCCAAAGTCGCTGTTTTCCCGGACTTCCACTGCGACAGATCGCCAGCTACAATGAGTACTTTAACTTTAATCAAAATTAATTCAATGATAACGTTTTGGTAGACAAATCTTTCCTTGAAATGAAAGCAATATACTAAGCGTATTCGTGCTCATACCAGAATAGCAGTGTGCGCTACTTCTCTGTTGTTTGGCACAAGATCGCCTTCGTTGTCTGGTGGGTAGCTAAGCTGACTACTGAAGTAGAGATCCTTCGTTCGATTTCCGCCAACCGCGTCAGATTATTCTGAGACGGAAAGATTTGGAAAGTGTTCCAGACTCCTTTGTGCGACAAATCAGAAGCTGCTCGCAGAAGTAAATAGTGGAAAATGAACTTACAAGTCCTCAAAGAGGTGTGGTTTAACTGGTAGCTTTGCTGGCTTCTGACATAGAGTTCCTGCTTTGGATTATTGCTAAACGTGTCATGTTGTTTTAAGATGGAAAGAATTAGGAAGTGTGGAAATTGTCAAGCTACGTGCATAAATAAGCAGTGATAAATGGACATGTGATTCATGAAAATGACGTCCAAGCGAAATATTTACGTCAGGTTGGTACAGGATGACAGTTACTGAACTATATGAAATTAAATCGTCATAACTTCTGAACGGTTTGAGTTAGGACGCTCCAACTGCACGGCTGAAGCGGCGGGGCATGATGGAAATTAGTATGCGCATACGTGGTTTGCTTCAGCGGCGAAGCCCACTTTCATTTGGACGGGTTCGTGAATAAGTAAAACTTGCGCATTTGGGGGACTGAGAATCCGTATTTCGCTGTCGAGAAGCCTCTTCATCATCAGTGAGCTACTGTGTGGTTTGCAATGTCCAGTCACGGAATAATCGCTGCAATATTCCTTGTTGCCATGGTGGCTATGTAATATACGCCAAGATTTTGGGAACTGATTTTAACCCCATTACCCAAAGTGACCCTAATTTCGACAAGATGTGGTTCATGCAACATGGAGCTCAACCCCATCGAAGCAGGAGAATGTTTGATGTCCTGGAGGAGCACTTTGGGAACCGCATTCTGGCTCTGTGGTGCCCAGAGGTCACTGGCATGGACTTCGATTGGCAGCCATATTCTCCGGGTCTGAACACGTGCGACTTCTTTTTGTGGGACTATATTAAAGACAAGATGTCCAGTAATAAACCCAAAAGTATAGCTGAGCTGAAAGTGGCGATTCAGGAGGTCATCGACAGCTTCGATGTTCCGACACCAGCGGGTCATGCAGAATTTCGCTATTCGTTTGCGCCACATCATCGACAATGATGGCAGGCATATCGAACACGTCATAACCTAAATCAGAATATCTGTAGTGTCGTTTACGTGTTGGATAAAGTGTGTCGGCGCCGTAGTTTGTTACTAATTTACGTTTTTTTTTTTTTTTTTTTTTTTTTTTTTTTTTTTTTTTTTTTTTTTTTTTTTTTTTTTTTAGCTCAATAATTGTTACCCCGTAGCTCCATGAGGCTGAAGTGTTTCAGGTTGGCTTGGGCTGCGTGGCGATTTGTTATACTTCCTCATGCACCAAACACTTAAACAAGGTGCCACCTGAACACTCCTTTCGTATAGAATGAATGTTGCTTACTGAATATTAATCAGGATCCAGCCAGTCTGTGCCCTGAATCGGTGTGCCTTCTTCCTCCAACTTGCTCAGACTTCCTCCAACTTGGATCAGACTTCTCCTCCTTATATGCTGCAGATAAAGTTGCCGAAAATTAACTTCTCGTTCTCATTCACTCCACCACACAAATAAGAAGTGAGATTCAATTCACGTTCTTATATTATCATCAAAATTACAACTCAGTACATGATAAATTAGGACAGCTACCAACTCGTATACTGCCTCTCTGTACTAGGTACATAGCAGATCTGAGATTCCACTTGACAGTTAACAATCACAATACATTTATTATCTTCGACATTTTTCGTTCTTAGATTTCGTGGTGCTCTTTCTTCCACACCGCCCGCTGCACGTATCTCCTACAATCCACCTCAGCAGGTAGGGTCGTATGACTGCTACCCATTTCCGTACAGTTATTGGACCGTTAGCTTTGGTATCAGCACTTACGATTTAAAGCACCTCCTAACAGTGGGGTGCTCACCACCTATCGACTATCTCAGTCACGAATCTCTTTTCTCTGACATTTGTATTTAAGGAGGTGATACGTCTCATTTAAGGAATGCGATGTAGCATTACAACATTTATTTGTGAGCAGAGTAAGGGGGGGGTTGTTTGGGGAAGGAGACCATAAAGCGAGGTCATTGGTCTCATCGGATTAGGGAAGGATGGGGAAGGAAGTCGGCCGTGCCCTTTCAAAGGAACCATCCCGGCATTTGCCTGGAGCGATTTAGGGAAATCACGGAAAACCTAAATCAGGATGGCCGGACGCGGGATTGAACCGTCGTCCTCTCGAATGCGGCAGAGTAAGGGATATGTTATTTTATACTGTAGGAGTTCCTACATTACAGACAAACTGTTCTATTAATTGTTGTGTGGTTAACTGGAAAGGTAATATCTTAATCGCTTTGACAAATGAGAGCTGTGACGGCTCGATTTCTGGAAGTTGAGGGGTGATGCTAACGTCAACTGTATCCTGTAAAAGTGAAGGAAGACAAAATAGTGAAAGAAGCAATACAAGCTCCAAGGACAAAGTGTCAGTATGCACCTTAAAAGAGCACGCTGGTCGCTTTGGAGCATTGTAAGTGGTGTAGAACTTGTACAAATAGGTCATGTGCCCACCAACGCTGAAATAAGTGGTGGCAACAAAGCGGTTTGTGTGTGTGTGTGTATGTGTGTGTGTGTGTGTACGTGTGTGTGTGTGTGTGTGTGTGTGTGTGTGTGTGTGTGTGTGTGTGTGTGTATGCCATTCGATAGCATGGAACCACCACAGTAAGGTGGGCCGACGTGGAGATGTGAGAGAAAGCCAGCAAGAAGATATCGCGTTCTGACGTGTCCACAATCACAACTTAAATGCCGTTATCGGATTTGTCGGTATATCGACGCTGACTGCCAAACGTGACGGCAAGGAATGGTGATCCACTTACATCCATGTAACATTACAGAAGAGCAGTTGTCGTAAATACATGCTAACCGACGGTGACTGGAGACCAGTGTCACTACTTGTCATGACAGTCAGTGTATCTTGGCAAAAGCCATTGCTCACAGCGGCACATGTGGCTTTACGTCTTCAATGGACCAAACACACGGAAACTGGAGATTAGCTGACAGCTAACTGGAGGCGCGTAGTGTGGCCCGCCGAGTGGCGATTCTGCGTCTTTTCGAATGATGCGAGGCGTCGAATGCGCCGACGGCCCGATCAGGCGTATAAACTGCAACGTGTGGAGGGTGGAGTTGAGACTGGAGGTGATTCTGTGATGCTTCTGGGCTTTTTATCGGATCACGACTTGGGATCACTCACTCAGATTATCGGGAGTTTCAACGCTCTCGGTGAGTAAACAGTGACCTTTTTTCTACATGTTCGAGGTAATTATAGTCCGGACACTCTTATCTTCCAAAATAACATCAGGCCTGTCCACGGGGCTGCATGGATTCGTTCCTGGTTTTTAGATCACTCACGCACCTTATTGCACCCCGACTAGCTTGCTGTAACACGCGTTTTTCATGCCATAGGAAATGTCTTTGACTATTTGGAACAGTGTATGAAATTTAGCAACCAAAACCCCAGGAAATTTGGCAGCGATAAGGAATTATATGCTATGGCATATGTGAAGAAACTTGTGGACTCTCTTTCTCTCCAAAACGAGTCCGTTATCAAGGCTAGAGACGGTGTTACACGGCATTAGTGATATGTGTGTTGGGAGTGATTTGTTTTTTGTCTGGTGTTCTTACGACTAAGTGTTGTATATTCAAATCTTAACCAAAACGTTGACGGTATAGACAGAGTCACTTTGTTAAGCATAGCAGTTAGAAGTCCGTGAGAAAACTGACTGCAGAGAGTGTGGTGTCACCGCCAGACACCACACTTGCTAGGTGGTAGCCTTTAAATCGGCCGCGGTCCGTTAGTATACGTCGGACCCGCGTGTCGTCACTATCAGTGATTGCAGACCGAGCGCCGCCACACGGCAGGTCTAGAGAGACTTCCTGGCACTCGCCCAAGTTGTACAGCCGACTTTGCTAGCGATGGTTCACTGACAAATTACGCTCTCATTTGCCGAGACGATAGTTAGCATAGCCTTCAGCTACGTCATTTGCTACGACCTAGCAAGGCGCCATTATCATTTGCTATTTATCTTGTGAAGCATGTACTGCCAGACCGATGTTCACCAATCATGGATTAAAGTTAAGTATTCCAGCAGCTACGTACTTATTTTACTAGACTCGACTCCTTTAACTGTTCCAGACCTCACGCCAGCCTGCGTGAGCTTAAACGCGTGCCTTTCGGCTTCCTCCTAGTGGCTTGGCTGTCTTGCCAAGTCACAACAGAGAGAACGCTTGGTAAGGAACAAATATGTTGGCGCACAGCACTCGTTCTACATTTTTGCCATTGGTTCTCCAAGTAGCTTACTGTTAAGTGGGTACTTGGTAATCCAGTGCGAACGTCATGCAGTGTGATATTGCAAAGTATTTGCTCGTGTATGTATCATAATTGCTGTTAGATTACGCCGAAGAGTGATTGAGAGCGCCACGCCATCCTGATACAACAACGACTGCTTCACCACTGGACACACAGAGAGTCCTGGCATCAGAATTATACTATGACAACGAATGAGGGGGCACACGGCTTGTCCTCAGTAGGAACAGGGGTTATCAGACAAAGCACCATGAATGCCATCGACCACTTCAGCGTTACTTCTGACCATGAAAACCCCACAAGAGCTGATACCTTCCCCACTGACGATTGCATTTTCCAAAAACCTTATTATGTTCATTTCAATAGAACGTAATCCTCTCACAGTGGTTGAAGAGTATGATGAATTCCAGTTTATGAGCTAGCACCTAAATCCAACACGTCAAAAGGAACTACGATGTCAATGCTGACAGTTCTGATTTCACAAGTCATCTCTATGTAACTTACGTGATGCCGACACTTAACGAACACCATGTTATTACGACAGCCATATGATGACCTATACCTACCCTTCTTACTCCCACTCCCCAGATCAGCCCAAATTTGGATAGTTATTGGATATTCACCAGTTCAGTAACTGGGTACTGAATTTGCATTAGTGGTGATTGACGTACAGATTCCCGTCTCCGCGCGGTCTGAGGGGCCTTCCCAAGGTTCGCGCGCCTCCCCCCGACGTGGGCGTTTGTTGTCCTTAGCGTAAGTTAGTTTAAGTTAGATTAAGTAATGTGTAATCCTAGGGACCGATGAAAAATGGTTCAAATGGTTCTGAGCACTATGGCACTCAACATCTGAGGTCATCAGTCCCCTAGAACTTAGAACTACTTAAACCTAACTAACCTAAGGACGTCACATACATCCATGCCCGAGGCAGGATTCGAACCTGCGACCGTAGCGGTCGCGCGGTTTCAGACTGAAGCGCCTTGAACGGCTCGGCGACAGCGCGCGGCTAGGGACCGAGGACCTCAGCAGTTTGGTCGCATAGGAACTTACCACCACCTCCACCATCAAGATTCCTATCTGACAATCTCTTTTTAGGGATCCACTGGTTTCCTTACATCGCTTAATGCCAATGTCACCACATTCCTTTGAAAAGTAAACTGCCGTTTTATATCCCTTTCATCGATCCATTTGAACTTGTGTTTCATCTCTAATGATCTCGCAGTAAATTACACGTCAAACTTTAAATTTCCTATCATCTCATCACGTAGTATACGAAACTACCACCAACTTTTCATGAAGTGCCATACTGTTTGTGAAAATTGCAACATCTGGAAAGAACAGTCCGCAGGTATCCAAACACAGTACTGATTACAGTCGTCTCTCTCATGTGAGCAGAAATACCAGAGTTAAACGAAGAATCAGTCAACGAAAACTCATTAGATGACCCGGAAATGACACAGTCAAGCTTAACATGCCTCGTACATACAGTAATCTCCCCACTGAAATGTACCCCATAGTTACCTCTCACTCCATGAAAGTCTACGTATTACCAAAACTATGTCCCCACAAACTGTCATCCAACTTGAACGGGTATGCTGATGATTGACTAAACAGAACCTAATTTGAGCTGAACTGCAGCTTGACTTTGTATTAAATAAGCAGCTGAAATAAAACAATTGTCTGCCCCTAAGCAAAATTTCCAATTATCTCGCGTCTTAACAACATTGTTGCAGATTTCCCGAAAGCACAACAGCAAACAGCAAGCAGGCAGCGGTTAAGACAGATTTCTATTTCTAAAGAAGATTTCCAACTGTTGCATACCACATTTGGTAATGCGTAATGATCTTGAAAGATAATGATTTTAGAATGAAGCGTATATTCAAAGAGACAGAGTAAAACTTGGCGTGATCTTGACACATAACATAGGTACGACCAATACAATGCTTAACAAAATGAACAATGATTTAAACAGAGTACAATGTTAACTGAGAGTTTCTATAAAAATCAAACAGCTTAATCAATTAATATGCCGGCTCCGGTGGTCTCGTGGTTAAGGCGCTCAGTCCGGAACCGCGCGACTGCTACGGTCGCAGGTTCGAATCCTGCCTCGGGCATGGATGTGTGTGATGTCCTTAGGTTAGTTAGGTTTCAGTAGTTCTAAGTTCTAGGGGTCTGATGACCACAGATGTTAAGTCCCATAGTGTTCAGAGCCATTTCAATTAATATGTTAATGCATGATTCAGGGACGTGGGGTGGTCTCTCTAAACTCTGAGTAAGTGAACCAAGTTCATTAGCTCCCAATAATCATTTCTACAAATTAGGTTCGCAGTGCTGCAGCCTTACCTCAAACTTCTTCTCTTCAAAAAATACTAATATGGTTCAAAATTTATATTCTCTTCGCCTTCTAAATATACATCTCATTCATACTTGCGTCTTTAATAATCAATCTTTCTTCATTTAACAGATACAATCGAAAGCCGACACAGCACTACAGAATACGTCCGTCCCCTGCCACACTTCAACTGAGAACGTATCAGAGTGCACACAGGCAAATACTGTGCCACGACAAGACCAAAGATTGTTTAACAGTAACGTAACTTCCTCCCTCCCTGACATGCACATCGATAACATACAAATACCAAAATGAGATGTCCATCTTACATTATGTAGGAAGCAATCTCTGTAGGTGAGTAAACTGGAATGCTTGTCAGGAATTGGACTTTTCAGAGCGTTACATTTCGGCTTGTTCATCACTTGATTGTAAGGCACACAAAAATTAACTTGGCCTATACCTGCCCAGAGAGCGCGACATGGAAGAGAAGAAGGGTGGAGTCTCCGTTGTCAATGTCCACTTCGCAGTAGGGAAGCTGCAGTTGGACAGCTGAATCCTACGCGCCAAAGTACATCTAAGCTCCAGCTAGTGTCTCTGCCAACGATTCTATTAATAGGCTACGTCGGTAAGAGCAAATATTTGACAAATATAGACATTCAAACCCAATTGTTTCTCACTAGATACTGATAAGAAAATAGCTGCATAAACAAAGATCAGCCAAAGCAAAACAAGTCCAATGACATGATACGAGAAGGAGAGCTCATAAAACAAAAAAGGATATAAAATGTATTGTGGTGGACAACGTCATTTTCTATCATATTGGCATTTGAAATAAATGACAATTATCGTGTTTCTTTCCTTTGACAATATGTTCATCTATATTACCTAAATATTTCCCTTCTTCTTTGACTCTTTCTTGAAGTAGTGCAGATATGTTTTCCCTTTCCTTTTTCATTCTGTTATTTTTGCAGTTGGAATAGTTAGTTCAAGCACAATTTTAAACGACATTCTTGCTTCCTGATTTGCTCCTATCAACATAAATTAAATGGCATTGCATATAATCACGTGTGTCTAATTATGAAGAATTTCTCGTGCCTTACAGGTTGCGGTGCCATGCTATGTCCTGAAATAACATCGAGAGCGCACGAATTGTGCCTTCGGCAGGGGACAGTCAACCGAGGGGCCTGGTTTTTGGTACAAAGGTGTGGACTTGTCCACTGCCTAGGACGAGAATACGTTTAAGCACAGAGGCCACGTAATTTTTTGCGAGGTGTACAATCATGCTTACGTGTAACCACTGGATAGAAGAAATGGTTCAAATGGCTCTGAGCACTATGGGACTTAACATCTGAGGTCATCAGTCCCCTAGAACTTAGAACTACTTAAACCTAACTAACCTAAGGACATCACACACATCCATGCCCGAGGCAGGATTCGAACCTGCGACCGTAGTGGTCGCGTGGTTCCGGTCTTAAGCGTCTAGAACCACTCGGCCACACCGGCCGGCGGATACAAGAAGACCGTGCACAATGAAGAGTGTAAACAGGTCCCCAGAATACGCTATCAAAAGTGTTAGTCGACATTAATGTGGGATGTGTCAATCTTTCCTCTTTACAACGGCATGTATGCTTTTAATGAGGTGTCTGAAAGACGTCTTGTGGATGATTGGCAGCCATTTTTCTTCAAGGGTCGAAACCAAGGAAGCTACTAATGTTGTACTCTGGGGTCTGGAGCGAAGTCGACGATCTAACTCATCCCAAAGGTGTTTCATTGGGTTCAGATCGGGATTCTATGAAACCAGTCCTGTTCAGGAATGTTATTGTTCACATACCATTGCTCCTCTACTGTACGCAGTACACAATGCTGTAAAACGTGTCCTTATTATTCTGCATTTAGCGTTTTCTAAAGGGCGATAAGGAGTCACACCATAAACATGAGAAAGAGCCCCGTACCGTAACACCCTCTCCTGCGTACTTCGCTGCTGACACTACACTTGACAGTGGGTAATGTTCTCCATGTGTTTGCCTAACACAAACACTTTCATCGGATTGCCACAGACTATAGCGCGATTCACCTCTCCCAGTCACTCGTTTCCAGGCATCCACTGTCCAGTGGCGTAGCACTTTACGGAAACTCAACTGTCGCTTAACACTGACTACAGAAATGTTGCCTTGTGAAGAGCTTCTTGGCCGTTCTACCCCATTTTTATACCTCCTCGTGTGCAATCATTGTGCTACTTGGACTGCTTGTTACGCTATGGAACTCACCAGTGATTCCTCCCCCCGTTTTCACGCAATTTCTGACCCCCACCAGCCAAAATGCCCCACGGTCCCTGAAAGTGAGGTCTGGCTGGTATTGGTTTAGCTGCGGTTGTTCCTTCACGTTTCCACTTCAAAACCACACTACCAGCATAAGGACTGAAAAGTTCCTGCTGGATTTGTTGTTCAGGTGACATCCAACGACTAGTCCACTTTCGATGTCAGATACCCCTCATGACCGACCCATTCTGCTGTTAATGCTTCTCTACTGGCAATCCAATACTCTTCACCTTCTTTTATCTTGGTAGGTCTGCCTCTCATGACATCTAGTGTCGATTCGGCATTACATAAGGGTGTCCGAATACTTCTGATCATACGGTATATACACAACGAAGAAGCTAAGAGCAGGCCATACTTTATTTATTCAGAAGGTTGTGAGTAGGCTGTTTAGGATTTTATGTTGGTAACGCCATGTAGTGCTCTATATGAAAATCACTCACTGTGCTGTGTGCAGTCTGCAGTGGTGGATGTGGGGAGAGAAATGTTGGAGTTTTGAGAGCGGATGATCTGGACGTGTGTCCATCAGAGACAGTAAATTTGTAAGCCTGGATGTCATGAACTGCTATATATTATGAATTTTGAATACTATTAAGGTAAATAAACTTTGTTCTCTATCAAAATCTTTCATTTGCTAAGTGTGCCTATCAGTAGTTAGTGCCTTCAATAGTTAGAATCTTTTATTTAGTTGGCAGTATTGGCGCTCGCTTTATTGCAGTAGTTCTAATAACGAAGATTTTTGTGAGGTAAGTGACTCATGAAAGGTATAGGTTATTGTTAGTCAGGGCCATTCTTTTGTAGGGTTTATTGGAAGTCAGATTGCGTTGCGCTAAAAATATTGTGTGTCAGTTTAGGGTTGATCAGAATAGGTAAAGAGCGAAATCTCTGAGTACGTTCAGTTCTGCTCAGCTGTTTGAAAATCAAATAATGTAAAAGGTTTATCAGCACAGTAACTCATTAATTTTATCGAAGGGGACGTTTCAAGGTGTATATATATCGAGGTGCAGTTTTCACCAAATTATTGCTGAGAATGCCGTAACTGATATAACATACCGTTAAGTAAGTAATTATTAACATATACTGCTGCCGAATTATGACATCAGTTCTGTTTTGTTATGGAGCTATATACTTTTTTCTGTGGCACTGAAAAGGACTTTCGAAGAGGACTTCAGAGACGTAACATGTGTGGAACTTAATCAAATAGTGCCCTCCCTAATTACTTGATGAAGTTTAAAGCATTTGCCGTAGGCTGCCTGCACACTGTCAGGCCGTCCGTGGGCGGCGGCTTTGTTCCACTTTTTGTGTTGCCTTTTCCCTTAACATTCAAAAGAATGCAGTAAAGGACAAAATATAATTTACAAATCAGACGTTACAGATCTAATTTTGATTAACAACTGATAGCAGTAAGTCAACGGAAACAGTCTTGAGCTCACAAAGATAATTTACGTTCCCACTTACTAGCGTACATAGATAGTCAAGGTGAGCAAGAGTATTTGTTTGATAAAATGTCTGCTCATTCTAGATTATCGCAGACGACTCCTTAAGGCAATGGCGTGTCTCTTTCTCAAGGTAAAACAGCTCTGCATTACTGAAAGTTGAGTCAAACTGCAGCAAGCCTAACCACGCAAGTCTGTCACTGAACGACGTACCAGTTTCGTGTCCTGTTTCCACGTCTATACTTTGCGTATCACAATAAGCATCAGCATACTCTGAAAGGAACCTAACTGGTATACATTCTGGACCGCAAGACTTACTTTTATTGAGTGATTTAAGTTGCTTCACTGCTCCGACGATGTCTGCTTCGACGTTTCACATGTTGGCAGCTGTTCTTAATTCGCTTTATGGAATGTTTACTTGCTCTTCTTTGGTGAAGGAATTTCGGAAGGCTGTGTTTAGTAACTCTGCTTTAGCAGCACTGTCATCGATAGTATTTCCATTGGTAAAGTGCAGAAGGCACTGATTGTGCCTTGCCGCTAGTATACTTTACATACGACCACAACCTCTTTGGACTTTCTGTCGGATTTCGAGATAAAGTTTCGTTGTGGAAACTATTATAACCATCTCGCATTGAAGTCCGCGCTAACTTTCGTGCTCCTGTAAAAGATATTTTGCGTTCGACTAAATTGATCACTTTTTTTTGTTGTTGTTGTTTCTGCAACAGTATTCTTACCTGTTTTGCATATCATGTGATATCATCTCCGACGTCTGTTATTTTATTTGGTATAAATCTCTCAGCTGCTGTAGATATTATTTCTTTAAATTCAAGCCACATCTGATTTACACTGACATTGTTAATTTGGAAGGAGTGGCGATTGTCTTTCAGGAAGGCGTCAAGCGAATTTTTATCTGCTTTTTTTCAACAGATATATTTTTCGTTTATTTTTGAAGTATTTGGGAGTTACGGTATTCAGTCCCGCTAAGACAACCCTGTGTTCACTAATTCCTGCATCCGTTTTGATGCTCATTATTAGCTCAGGATTATTTGCTGCTAAGAGGTCAAGTGCGTTTTCACAACCTGTTACTATTCGAATGGGATCATGAACTAATTTCTCGAAATAATTTTCAGAGAATGCGTTTAGCACGATTTCGGGTAATGTTTTATGCGTTATTAAATAACAGTAATGGCATGGAAAGAATTTTATTTGAAGTGAAATTCTAAATAAGTGTGCACATCATCGAACAAAGAAACGTAACAAGGCGTGTACTCTGTACTACTGTGTTTTCGCCGAAACTCATCGTCAAATCCTATTCAGTAGCTATCCCCAGATTTGTTTCAGACTCTTATTTACACCAAGTTGTGAATGGACTACCTTCCGGAGCAAGAGAGGGGCTGCACAAATTCTCGATTGAATTTGTTTGTGATGGTCTCAGATCATAGCCATTTTCAGAAAGTAGCGAAGATCCCCTATACCGGGACAGGTCCAGAAATCACACAGCATCCAACCCTAGCCATTGACGTCAGAGAGGTTGGGACTGTGGTCGACGATAAATACAGACCTCAGCGCACGTCTGGGGTGTGACGCCAGTAATGTAGTGTTCGTGCCCAATTCGAAATACTTATCAGAGCACTTTGGTCAAATTTTTGACAGTGTGTTAGGGAAGCTTTTAGCAAAGTTAGAGTGAGGGCCACTGTTTACACGTCGCTTCGCTTACTTTAGTACATTTCAGCTATAAAATGACGAAGTATATTAAGTGCGTGGCTACCACCACAGTGGTCATTGCGAAGTATGAAGAGTACAAAATTGTTCATATCAACATAGAACGCTGACTACAAAAACCGTAATAAGCGGTTAGAATCTTACAAAGAAACAGCTGAGCAATCAGCTGCATTCGAAGTTCCTGCACTGTGGACGATGTTACGCTTACATATAAAAAGAAAGGATGTGGAAGGAGATGAAAAAGTGATCATAGTGCACATAAGTGATATAAATGTATTTATTTGTAGTCTAAATAACCTACCTTAACCTTCATAAATTCCTCTTTAAGTGATTTACGTATTGGTTCACTTGCTTCTGGAATAATACGTAAAATGGTTCATGCGAAATTCGCGTACTATATTGAAAGTTGGAATGGCTTTCGCCTGTTGCTAACAATTTAAACTTAGCCATGAGACGATATTTGGCAGAAATACCATTCACGATTTAAATAATGAAACTCTGCACCAGTTAAGTACCTGTGCGCGATGCTTTGCGACAATTTATTCTCATGAACAGATACAAATATTACTGTAGCTATTTTATTTGCTGTTTCTGAAAATCGGACATAAGAAATCTGTAATAAACCATTAAAAAACAACTGCAGAGCAAGAAAGACAGAACACCACTCATACAATCATCACATAAAATACCTATGTGAATATTTCTTTTTGATAATGAGGATAAATTCTCGAAAACCATGAAAAATACGTAACTAGTAAAATGTTTCGTTATTCAAATCGTGAATGACACAGTTGCAGGCTTTCCAAAAACATCGATTATGACGAAAGCAATTAATAAATTGCATTTCTTAAATGTATATCTTGTAGGCAAAATTCTTGTGTATAAAGAAAAAAATATGGCTTGAATGAGCACCTACGAATGAAATGTGATTCCGTGACACTTTACACTTTAAACGGAATGATTAGTACACCAATAAATGAAGCAAGCTGTAATTTTTTTTATCAAAACACTTCCACCAGAAGCGAGTTTTGGACAGCTGATATTGCGGATGTCTACTACAAGTTTCTGAAGTCATGACAAGGGGTTGTCGTACCTCTATGGGTTGAAAGCTCGATGAACAAATCGTTTGTCATGGAAGAACGACAATAGCTAACCGCAGTGTTCGAAACGTTAACTTTGTCAATTCTATTACAACCATTGCAATTAGTTACCCTAATGAGTGTTCCATTTAAACTGTGTAAAAAATGCACAACAGGAAGTCTTTAACGAAATAAATCAATATCTTAAGGAGAGAGATTTGTGCGGTTGAAATCGTAAGGCCTGTAGTGAACTGCCGTATTTATTCCGATACTGTGAGCGTAAAACTCTTCTGGCAAAACTTTCATAAACCTTTCTATAATGAGTGTTAAATTCATCTTTACTCAGGAGAATTCTACAGTTATAGTTCGTAACCTCTCTCCAATTTCATACTGAACGACCAGTACCTAAAATTAACGTTTTTGCTTAACTTTGCCTTACTTAATGTATTAAACTAATCCAAACCTTGTTTACATTGTGACCTGATAAATGAGCAGCTTAAAATATAAGAATTCATTACTTACAATTAACATTAAACACAGATTTTAACTCTGATTTTTACATACGATTGCAGCTTATGATAAAGACCTACTTATACCAATACTTTATCTGACGTACTTATGGTATGCTTCAGTGATTACGTGTGTGTAAACAGTCTGTGTATTAAAAAGGATAGGCGGTACTTAATAGTGGCTTAATCAACTACTCCATGTTGGTTCTAGGTAACGTTCTTTGTGTAGGCAATAGTTCAGTTTTATCGACATCAGACTGACCTTTCAGCGTGCGCTGAAGAAGCATATTATTTTAGTTACCGTAAGCAGTTTACTAAAATCACTGTTAGTTAGATTGAAACTGTATAAATGTTAATTGTTATTACTATTTATTCAATATTTTATCTGCTGTCAGCTGGGCAGTGTCATACAGTACAACAGCAGACTGCTATGTAAAACCGTAACGGCATATAGGGACAGTACACAGATAAAAATACACACGCAGCAATTCGGATAACATTATTAGTACAGCATTAGTAATCAACGCTACAGCGTTCCAAGACGAGAGATGGTATCTCCGACTATATCACCTACATGAATACAACATAGTACTGACTAAAACGAGTGTAACTGCAGTAGAGTTCTATGAAAGTTAAGTGAAACGGAGAATACTCGTAAATGCAGTTAAATGAAGAATGATCTCCTAAAGGCCGAATAAAAGCCAGTAGGCGGGTGCGCGATTCGCGGGACCTTCAATCTCGTCTCGCCTTTCTAACGCCACCAACTTAGTCGGTTTTAACCATTTCTTTTTCTCGTTAAAATCGCCCTTCGATATTAAACACTCTTTGTTCTTGTTCTTAAAAACTGTAAAATTAGCGTCTGTGAAAATTTTACCTCAAAATTTTGTGAATTTTAACTGCCTAAAATTAACAATAAAATCGTTTTGTTTCTCTGGCTTTCTTACTACGAGACGATTCATCTTGTAAGGCTTAAGTTTATATCGAACTGTAAACGTAATTCGCTTTTGCGTGACGTCCACAGAAGTCTTTTTTTCTCTCACTGCCCTCGCGAAAAAGGTTGAATCACTAATGTTAACGATATAAAAATTTCAAAAATCCCACCGACTAAGCCTCTGGCGCAAAGAGGAGAGACGATATTCAAAATCTAGAGTGGTGTGCATGCACTGTACGTTAGGTGGCTTTTGCAGGTCAATTTTAAGCTGTTTCCCGGCTTGAAAGACCACAAATGTCCTGTATCAAATTGTTAGTCTCGACTTGCTCTACACTGATGTCAGAATATATTATGTGTACTAAATGTTTCGAGAATCACCACTGTTCAAGCTGTAGACATAAAACGAAACGCGTTAGGTGAATAACTTTCTCAACTACAGTGCTTTTAAGATAAGAAAAACTCACACTTGTTATACAGGGTGATTTTTTCCATCGTGTACAAAATCTAGGGATTGGTCGATGAGAGGATACGGAATAAAAAACGTATAATGAATTTATATCCCCAAATGCAGCAGGGTTTCCATGCTAGAGATACTTTATTCAGTCATACTGCGGGCTAATACGCGCTGTACCGTGCAGCCACAGTTACAATGTGCATGGTTTCCTCATAGAGGGTGGTGCTGTTCCTCATACGTCATGCCCTAGCGCCCTCTCCTGCCACATTCATTGGTAATATTCTGTCCGATTCACTTCTCTTGCTAACTCACCATGCAGTGGATGAGATACAGGGTTGTACATAATGGTTCAATATTCGAATCTAGAACTTCCCAACATGGTGCTTACTTACGGAAACGCAAATAGCAACGGGCAGCAAGGTTGTATCAGGAGACTATCCCCACCGACAACAACCACAGCGTTCAATGTTTGCAACAGCGTTTCGCCGTTTGCCTGAGACAGGGTCGTTTCAGAAAGAAGGAAATCATGAAGGACGTACTCGAAATGTTCGGACACCAGATTTGTAGGAAAATGTTACTAACACTGTGGAAGGCGACCGCCCTGTCAGTACCAGGCAGTTCGCCCGCCTGTGCACGGTAAACCAGACGGCCGTGTGGAACACCCTCGATGACAAATGTTACTAACCTTAACACTTACTAGTGACAGACTTTCCACATCGGAAGCAGTTTTGTCACTGGTTTATGCACCAGGCAAGCGCGATTCTGGGATTTGAGTCACCCATCCTATTCACACATGAGGCCCCCTTTATCCAGAGTGGTGTCTTCGGCTTTCATAACAGTCATCTGTGGGACAGTATGCGGAACCCCCCTGGTGTGGTGACAGTGAATCATCAGCATCGGTGCAGCCGGAATGTGTGGGCCGGAATAATTAGCGACCAGTCTTCCTCCCACGTCACCTAACAGGCCGCAACTATCGGCGTTACTTGTGGGTTACTTTTCCTCTCCCGATGGAAAAAGGGCCGTTGATGATTTTAAGGGTTATGTGGAAGCTACATGATGGTGCTCCAGTCCACATCGCCGTTAACGTCCGGATGCATCTCAGTCGTGTCTTCCCTGGTCGATGGATCGCACGAGGGGGCCAGTTGCACGGCTGTTCATCGGATCTCGCCACGTGCGTTTTCTGCTCTCAAAAGTATCGTGCAGGGAGAATCCATTCCAAATATGGAGACATGGGAGCAGCGTATTCATTCTGCTTTGACACTGTTCGAATGCAGTTTGGCCTATGTGAACGTGTGGGACAGAACACGCATGCGTTGAGGCACATGGAAACCATTTCCAGCACATACTGTAATTGTGGCTGCATGGTACAGCGCCTATTAGACCGCAGTCTCTGTAACAAAGTACCACTTGATAAATGGTCTCTAGCATGGAAACCATGCAGTTCCGGACATAAGTTCATTAGACATTTTTAGTTCCGTATCCTCTCATCGATCAGGCCCTTGAGTTTGTATACGGTGGAAAAAAAATTACCCTGTGTAACAGCTGCTACAGAAAAAGTCTATCCAAACAAACACATTAAATTTATAGAGTTGGTAACAGATTACGTGAAGGAAAATCGGCTGTTCGGAAGTCAGATATTTTTGTTCCGTTACTCCGAACTAATGTTTTGATCTCTCAGTGACTGAAGCTGTTTCTGCCAGCAAGACTTATTACAGTTCTCTTCATCGTTGGTTTTCTTCTGTCCTCGCCGGCCGCGGTGATCTAGCGGTTCAGGCGCTCAGTCCGGAACCGCGCGACTACTACGGTCGCAGGTTCGAATCCTGCCTCGGGCATGGATGTGTGTGATGTCCTTGGGTTAGTTAGGTTTAAGTAGTTCTAAGTTCTAGGGGACTGATGACCACAGATGTTAAGTCCCATAGTGCTCAGAGCCATTTGCACCATTTTTTTCTTCTGTCCTCACATTCAGTTGAAGTTTATCTTGGCAGCTGAAAAATCACCGTTGATCTTCTTGTACTGCCAACAAGCTCTTTTTCCACTATCACTGCAGTGAAATGCGTTTTGAATGAGCACCACAGTCTCATATCTGCCCACGCCAACAGCAGTTGAGAAAGGACAGAGTGTGCAGCAAACTGCCCTTGGCACAAGAAAGTTGCGCGGATAAGTCGACACGGATGAAACAACGTTAGCGGTCGATGGCTTTGTGTCTGCCTTGTGCGATTCACCCGTCTCGGTGTCGGCTTACATTAAAAGCGAATACATGGGGATGAGGAATGTAACAAACATTGTGACCGTTCTTGTGTCCAGAAATCGTGGAATTCGGCAGGTATCGGCGAAGTAACGATTTCGGATCATGATTTTTATGATTGTCTTATCAAAGGAATTGTGAAGAATATTTTATAACTGCCTGGCTAATAGCAGGTGTCTTATCAAAGGAGTTACGAAGAATATTCTATGGCTGCCTGGCTAATAGCAGGTCTTACACAACAAAGCGGGCATTATTATAAGGAAGTGATATCGTTAAAAACGGTTTTACTACTTAGCGTCCCAGAGAAATGTTATGCTTATATTACAAATTATCAGATACGATAATAAGTTTAGTTGCGATAGAAACTGTTCATCTGTAATATGCTATCTCCCTTAAATAAAATTATTTTCTGGCTATTCTAACTAGTGTTTTCATAAACCGAATAGAACACAGTACAGAAGCCTGTGATTGCCTGATCAGCATATTTGGCGTGGGCATTTTAATTGCAGTCTGCCTGTATCGTTGTGTTGTGCAAATTTCTTCAGAATGTGGGGGAAACAGTTTTTAACTGTACACCATGTCAACCGACTAATTCAAATAGACAAATGTTTCCCGATAGTGTGGTAGCATTTCTGTCATATAATCATTAACGCGCATAACAGTTCTTTGTTTCATAATACGGTTTTTTTGCGACCTTGCTATAGCGTTATCACGCGTAGTTGTGCCGAACTGGTTATTCCACCTGATTAGTTCGTCGCTATGGATGTTATTTCATAACGAATTACCCTTCTTAACTATACTTCCACCTCCCCTAAACAGTTACAGTCGCTTGTTATATTGTCTACAAATACAGTCAACCGCTTTCATGGGGATAACTGTACGTTCATTCCACAGGAACAAAAGAGAATGAAAATTACTGAACACCTAAAGTAAGACATTCGCAAATCAGTAGGTTAACTTCTAGCGAGTGACTCATTGATAACGTTGCGTGACGAAGGCAAAATCGGCGTGACATCATCAGCGTTAATACGTTTCGACCAAACGTTTACCTGAAGATGGAAGCAAGACAATGGTAACAGAAAAGTTATCGTTGTCAGCACAAAACCCTGGAGGTTTAAAAAAATGTAAGCTTTTTATAGCTCAATGCAGTTACAGGATGTGGCAATTTGTGTCATATATTTTAATACCCGAGAACTCACTCATCAAAACCTATAACTAAACCATCTACTCGTATGTACATAAATAAGTTTGTGTGAACGCCTCACGGGGCGAGTCGTACTCACACTTGTCAGTGTTTAGAATATGTCCAGCGTATGCAAAGAGATGTGCTACTGTGTACTGTGTTTTTGTAACACTCAAGCATCTGTCAGCGGTATATATGTGGAAATGGCCATTTTCACAAGCTGGTTTACGTTTTTCAATATTATAGTTATGACAAACCTTTCATAATGTGCTGCTTTTATCTACATGACAATTTGGGTGAGGTCCGACTTAAAATGAACAGTTTTCATAACAAAAAGATTTTTTAAGGCCTAAAGATGTCAGCAAAGCCTGTTGAAACCATTTGTTTTAAATAAAGAAATATTTATGCTACCTTGACTTTCGAATGTTTTTAGCACGCTGCGCATTTAATGGAACTGACTAGTGGCACACTGTTACTACTTATTGAATAACTTGATGCAGCTCATAAATTTATGATACAATCTAATAACGAGCATTCGATAACTATATTTGCTATGAATATTTCAGGTAATATCTTCTTTTATTCTCCAAAAAAGTAGTTTGTTTTTATGTATTGAGTTTATTTAAAATTTTTCTTAGCTGATGCAGTAACATTTGAAGTCACTGACATTAAAATTGTTGGATAAAATCTCTCAAACTATTCTCGGAAAATACTGTTTATGTGTTGTGCTAGGAGTTGAACGTGTTACGTTGTTAATGTGTGTATTTGCTGTCAATACTGTACTTGAAATAGTGGAGTGAAAGTACTGTGAAATCAATTTAAACACTTGCGAATTTTCATTAATACTCGGAGTTGTACGGATGATAAATTAACCCAACAGTCTTTCGCTGCACGTAAGAATAAATGATACCTCGAGACACTGTGTCAATACCAAGAAGAAGCGATGAAGATGTCGTCATACAAGATAAGTAATATGATTACTTACAATATTCAAGTTCAAAACAAGAGTGAAGTTCTAACCATCTTGTCTCTGACTCAGTTTTGAAGAACATGGGCAGCATTGAGTTAGACCAATTCGCTGTGGAAAAGTGAGTTTTGAAAGCAACATTGTGTATTTATTGGTGAAGTTCTAACCATCTTGTCTCTGACTCAGTTTTGAAGAACATGGGCAGCATTGAGTTAGACCAATTCGCTGTGGAAAAGTGAGTTTTGAAAGCAACATTGTGTATTTATTGAGGTCTATCTGCGTTAGCTTTGATAGTCAGCGAGATTTTCCCCTCGTTTCTCCTTCTGTTGAACACTTTCTATATTTCGTTACTCTTTTAATTAAATACTATGCTAAGGATATCATCAGTTTCATGTAATATCTCTTAAAAGCCCGCCTTCGTTTCATATTTTCGTTTAATGTGTGTCATGTGAACAATAGTCTTTCCAAAAACAATAAAAATATTTTGAGGTAGTTGGCGACAGCAGAACTGGATAAATGATGATGGTTTTCACGGATTTGCAGCCGGGTTCCAATCGTCCTGACGACAACACGATATTTCGGCGGACCATCTGACCGCCATCTTCAGGTGAGATTGAGTGCACCATCACGCCGGAACTGAAGAGACCTCACCCTTTCTTTTTCCTTTATTGTTATTTTAATCACCTTATACAAAGGCGGGCTGTCAGCAGCATAGTACGCTGCTCTTCAGCCGCGAGTGGTACAATAAATATGACATATAGGTGGCACAGATAATACAATAAAAACGGCGTGCAAAAATTGTAGACACGAAAAACAATAAACATGGAGCCCATCACGCTGGACGAGAAAAAAACACTAACACCAGTTGATACGGCGCACAAAACACGGATGACTGCGATGGCACAGGTGAACAGTGGTGGCGTGACGGCGAAAGAACACTAAACACAAACCGAAGGCACACACACGAGACACTGATGGCGATGACCTCCGGCGCGAGAATGTTCACTGAGCGTGAACAAGTCCAGGGACCTGCCAAGAGAGGTGGAGGGGGGGGGAGAGGGAGAGGGAGAGGGGAGAGCAGAGATGCCATGGGCAGGGGAGATAGGAGGAAGGGAGGAAGGGGGAGGGGAAGCCTGGGGGAAGAGGGGTGGAGGAAGGGGGATGGGGGGAAAAGGGGAGAGAAGAGAGGGAGGGTGTCCAAAGGAAGAGACACAGGAAGTGGGAGGGGAGGATCAAAGTTGATAGGAGGGGTAGATGGAGGGAAGGAGGACATCATCAGGGAGGGGGAGCTGGCGGAAGCCACCTTGGGAGAGGGTAAAGAGGGTGGAGAGATGGAGACCGGGTGAGACGTGGGAATACAGGAGCGGCAGTGGGCGGGGGTGGGAGAGGATGGGTGAGACAAGCGGGTGAGGAGGATCGAGTTTACGGGAGGTGTACAGGACCTGTATCCTTTCAAGGAAAAGGAGGAGGTGGGGGAACGGAATGAGGTCGTACAGGATCCGCATGGGGGAGGGGAGACAGATGCGATAGGCGAGGCAGAGAGCACGGCGTTCAAGGATCTGAAGGGATTTGTAAAAGGTAGGGGGGGCAGAGATCCAGGCTGGATGGGCGTAACAGAGGATAGGGCGGATGAGGGATTTAGAGGTGTGGAGTAGGGTGGAGGGGTCCAGACCCCATGTACGGCCGGATAGGAGCTTGAGGAGACGGAGTTGGGAGCGTGCCTTGGCTTGGATTGTCCAGAGATGGCGGGTCCAGGAGAGGCGACGGTCGAGGGTGACACCAAGGTACTTGAGGGTGGGGGTGAGGGTGATAGGATGGCCATAGATGGTTAGATAGAAATCGAGGAGGCGGAAGGAAGGGGTGGTTTTGCCTACAATGATCGCCTGGGTTTTGGAGGGATTGACCTTGAGCAACCACTGGTTGCACCAAGCGGTGAACCATTTAAGATGGGATTGGAGAAGGTGTTGGGAGAGCTGCAGGGTGGGGCAAGGGCAAGGAAGGCGGTGTCATCGGCAAACTGGAAAAGGTGGATGGGGGGTGACGGTGGCGGCATGTCCGCCATCTACAAAAGGTACAGAATGGGGGAGAGGACGGAGCCTTGGGGCACACCGGCGGAGGGGAAAAAGGTGTAGGAATCTGTATTATGGATGGTGACGCAGGAAGGATGGTGGGAGAGAAAGGAGCCGATCAGACGGACGTAGTTAATGGGAAGGGCGAAGGTTTGGAGCTTGAAAAGGAGACCGGAATGCCATACGCAGTCATAGGCACGTTCGAGGTCCAGGGAAAGGAAGATTGCAGAGAGACGGGAATTAAGCTGTTCGGAAAGGAGATGGGTGAGGTGAAGGAGAAGGTCATCAGAAGAGAAGGACGGCCGAAAGCCACACTGGGTAACGGGATGGGAGGCGGTGCTGGCGGAGATGCCGGTGGATGCGTCAGGTGAGGATGGATTCCAGGACCTTGGTGAAGACCAAGGTAAGGCTGATGGGACGGTAGGAGGAGACGGCAGGCGGCGGTTTACCAGGTTTAAGGAACATCAGGATATGGGAGGTTTTCCACAGGTCGAGGTAGTAGCCGGTGGACAGGACTACATTGTAGAGCCTTTCCGGGGTGGAGAGGGAAGAGACAGGAGCTTCACGAAGGTGGCGGTAGGTGACACGATCGTGACCAGGAGCGGCGATGCGTTTTGTGCGCAGTGTAGCAATGAGATCCTGTGTAGTGATAGGGGCATAGAGTTCCGTGTGTGCAATGTTGTCCAAGTACTGGAAAGCAGGTGCGAGGGGAGGGACAGAGGTGTCAGTTCGACCGTGGACATCTGGGAAGAGGGAGTAATCGAACTGGGAATCACCAGGGATGGAAAAGATATCGGAGAGGTAGGAGGCAAAGTGATTGGCCTTACTGAGGGTGTCAGGGAAGGGGTGATCATCATGGAGAAGAGGATAGTAGGGGGAGGGTTTAGTTCCGGTAAGGCGATGGAAGGCTGACCAGAACTTGGACGAGTTTATAGGTAGGGTAGCAGTTAAATGGGTGCATGTCTGTCGCCAGTCCTAGCGTTTCTTAGCCGTGAGCAAATTTCGAATGTGTCGCTGGAGTTGCCGGTGGCGTTGTAGTGTGTAAGGGTCACGCATGTGGAGGAAGGCACGGTAGAGACAGCGGGATTCACGGAGGAGGAGGACAGCCTGTGGGGGTAAGGTAGGATGGTGGGGGTGGATGGCGACAGTAGGGACATGGGCCTCCACAGCCTCAGACAAGGTCTGATGGAGAAAGGAGGCGACATGGGTAACATCGTCAGGGTGGTGGTAGGTGAAGGGGTGGCTATCAACCTGGGTGGAGACGGTATCCCGGTAGGCATTCCAGTTGGCACGGGAGTAGTCATGGACGTACTTTGGGGGAGAGTCATTACGAGGGTCGGGGCGGGGGCGATGACCGTCTGAAACAGTGAGGAGGACAGGGAGATGGTCGCTACAAATAGGCTCCAGGACATCCACCGTTATGTGGCCAAGGAGGTTAGGGGAGGAAAGGATAACACCAGGAGTGGAGTTGGATTTGGGAGGGGTGTGCTAGGGAATGGGGATGAGGTCGCCTTGAAGGGAGGAGAGGAACCGATGACACCGCCGTAACTGGGCGGCGGAACGACTATGGATGTTGAGGTCGGCGGCGATCACGTAGGAGGAGAAGGTACGGTCAGTGTGGGAGAGGAAGTTGAAGGGAATAGGGGCGTTATGGCGGACATAGATGGTGGCGCAGGTGACGGTATGGCCGGGGAAGAAGAGACTAAGGATCAGGTGTTCGGTGGGGTCAGGAAGGAGAGGTTGGAGCCGAACTGTTATCTGGCGGTGGTGACCAATGGCAACTCCGCCACGCGCAATTGGTAGGGGATTATCGGAGCGGTGCAGGAGGTAGGGCGAAGTGTGGATGGTGTGGTGGGGTTGGAGGAAGGTTTCATTGAGGAGGAAGGCATCCACGTGGTGGGTGGGAAGGGTGTGCAGGAAGAGGTTCTTGTTGGCGGGAAGGGAGCGGATATTGTTGAAAAGGATATGGTGCTGTCGCGCCATGACAGGGATTTGGACAAGGGTGTCAAGACGGGAGAAGGTGAAATGGGCCTGGTTGTTGGAGTAGGTGGCATACATTTTTAGGTGGAAAACGGAACAGGCGGTGAGGGATATCTGTTGGAGGGTGTGGGGGCACTGGAATGGGTGAACATTTTGGAGGACGATGGTGAGGAATCTGATGATGTCCTCAGCGGTAGAGGGTGGGCAAAGGGAATTGCCGGGAGGGGTGGGGGCGTCCAGAGGGCAGACAAGAACGGTTAGTTCAGGAGTGGTAGGAGGGGGTCAAGCCTTACATTTCTAGGAGTAAGTAGGATGAGGGAGGTTACAGGTATTACAGGAGGGGGGATTGGTGATTGGGGCACTGCTGTAAGAAGTGGGCTTGCTTACAGTGCAGGCAGGTGGGGGCCACATGGCACTCAGATGTCGGGTGTGCATTATACTGCAAGCACCTCTGGCAGCGGAGGGATTGAGGAGGGGAGCGGGGAGGGTGAACTTGGTAGCGTTGATGAAAGAGAAGGGCACCCTCCTTCAGGAGATGGTCTATGGAGAGGGCGTGTTTGGAAAAGACCTGCATAAGGTGGGTGGGGCCGGCTGAGTTGTGGATGCGGCGAACTGCACGCACCTCCAGATGGGGATGAGCCTTGAGCTCCGCCAACACCATCTCCTCCATGATCGTTAGACTAAGCTGAGTGATCACGGCGGTGAGGGTCGGTGGGAGATGTGGGGGTTGGGGTTGGTGGGAGGGAGGCGGGGAAGGAGCAGGGGTGAGAGAGGCATTAGGGCCAAAGCGGGTGACAGGGATGTGGGAAAGGAGATCTGTGTGAAGGGTAGGGCTGGTGGAGGAGATGAGGACCGAATCACGGCGAGGAGTGAGGAGGGAGATGGGGGCACAGGGAAAATGCTGGCGAAGGAAGAGGGTGAAGTTCCGGGCCTCAAGAAGGGAGGGATCAGGACGGGAGAGGAGGTAGCGGTAGGAGGAGGGGGAGGAGGAGGAGGAGGAGGAGGGGTCAGGGACAGGTGGGGAGACATCCATGGCATCCTGGGCAGGGGAAGGGGGACGAGGCGGAGCCTTTTTAGATGCAGAGGAGGCAGGGGTGGCACTGGGGCGTTTAACGGCGGCGGAGGAGGTTTGAGAAACGGGAGCAACTGGAAAGTGGCGTGGAGTGGCAGGTCCCTGTGCTGGAGTTGGCGCCAGAGATGGTGAGGGCAAAGGCGATGGCAACGGCGATGGTGAAGACGATGAAGAGGGCGAAGGGGAAAGTTGAGCGTGGGCCGTGGCCCTCCAGGCCACCATCCTAGTGGAGGCCATGGAAACGGAAGGAGCAGAGGGACAGAGTAGAGGGAAGGGATCAGAGGGGGCGCGGCAGGGAGGAGCCGGGGATGGGGCAACAAAAAGTGAGGGAGATGGGAGAGTGAGGAGTAGGGGGATGGACTGAGGGGGGGGGGGTGATTGGGCACACCATGTGATAGTGGTGGCCGCGGCAGAGGGAGATGTGTATACAATGGCAGTGGTGGTGGCTGTAGTAGTGGTGGTGGGAGTTGACATGGTGATAAGGGGAATAACACAGGACAGGACAAAGAAGCAAACGAGGGATGGGCAAGGCGACGAGAAACACAGTAAAAAGGACGGAGAAACGATGAAGGAGACTGGGGCCAAAGCCCCACTCTACTGCTGCTGGTGGGGGGGTGGGGGGCGACCAGGCTGGCTGGCCAGTGGGGATGCCGCCACTGCAGCTGCTGCTGATGCTGCTGCTGGAGGCTGGCTGGGACCGCTGCTGGCTGGGACCGCTGCTGGTTGCTGGCTGAGACCGCTGCTGGACGCTGGCTGGGACCTCTGCTGGCTGCTGGCTGGAACCGCTGCTGGCTGAACCGCTGCTGGCTGGAACCGCTGCTGGCTGCTGGCGGCTGGCTGGAACTGCTGCTGGCTGCTGGCTGGAACCGCTGCTGGCTGCTGGCTGGAACCGCTGCTGGCTGCTGGCTGGAACCGCTGCTGGCTGCTGGCTGGGACCGCTGCTCGCTGCTGGCTGGACCATTGCAGGGTGGCTGGCACCTGCATTAGACCTGTCGCTTCGATTAGAGCCGGAAAGGCACAATCGAAGGTCGGTATCCTTCCCCATTACCGCCAGAGATGGAAGAGACCTCAGATTCGGCGGCTCATTTATACAGCAGGTACTGGCCGTTGCCCTCTGTGAGGCGAAGAATTGCAGCGCCGCCAGCGATGAAAACTTTCAAAAGCGAGGAATCGCAAAATTAAAATGTAGCCGGACGGAAACCAGACCGTTGTTGTTTTATCTGTGATAAAGTAGGATTCCACGTCTTACTTAAAGGGAAACCTTTATCTCTGTTAATAATATCATCAGACAGACGTATTTCAATTGATTCTGTCAATACACAATCCCAGTAACGGGAAGCCGAGGCAATAATTTGCGTCTCTTTAAACGCCATACTGTGCCCTTCATTAAGACAGTGTTCAGCAACGGCTGATTTTTCCGGCTGGAGCAGACGTGTATGCCGTTGATGTTCCACACATAGATCTTGAACTGTGCGAATAGTCTGTCCAATGTAGGCCTTTCCGCAGTGACAGGGAATCTTGTATACCCCAGTCTTCCTCAGTCCCAAGTCATCTTTAACCGATCCAAGAAGGGATCTAGTTTTGGCCAAAGGGATAAGGACGCTTTTAATATCATATTTCCTGAGGATTTTTGAAATTTTCGAAGAAATACTTCCCACAAAGGGTAAAAAAGCAACTGATTTGGAAGTGTCCACCGTTGGTTCTCGTGGGGGTCCAAATTGAAAAGTACGAGTAATTTGGTGATCAGAATACCCATTCTGCCTGAAAACAACCTTAAGGTGATCCAACTCCTGTTTCAAGTTATCGGAATCCGAAACAGCATAAGCCCTCTTGACCAGTGTGCGTAAAACTCCCAAGCGTTGATGTCGTGGATGACAACTTGTGGCATGGAGGTAGCGGTCCGTATGCCTGGGTTTTTGGTATACACTGCGTCCCAAAGTCCCATTTTCTTTCTTTATGTACTAAGACATCCAAAAACGGTAATTTGCCATCTTTTTCAATTTCCATCGTAAATTTGATTCGTGGATGAAGGTAGTTAAAATGATCTAAAAATCGATGAAGAGATTCCATTCCACGTGGCCAAACGATGAGAATATCATCTACGTATCTCAAAAAACATGTTGGTTTAAGAGAAGATGTCCTAAGTGCCATATGCTCAAAATCTTCCATAAAAAGATTGGCGACAATAGGGGAAAGAGGACTCCCCATAGCCCCCCATGCCTACTTCGGTGGCCTTGGAATCGCATGGAACCCCTGATGTCGCTGCGTCTTCCGGCAGTGAGCATCTTACCGGTCAGCCATCACTCCAGGGTGAATGGCGGACAGTGGTGGGCTCGCGCGTGCCTGGCCGAAAGGCGAAGGTGGGACCTGGCCGCGTGGCAGCTGCCTTACCCCTTTCCAACAGGTACGGGGTGCTTCCTAGTGGTGATGACATCGTTTCCGAGCCACCACAGGATGCCTCGCCTGTTGGGCCAGTGGCCGATTCTCCGGCAAGGTCCCGACAGTCACAGAGGGCGGGCCTATTAGTTATAGGGAGCTCCAACGTTAGGCGGGTTATGGAGCCCCTTAGGAAAATAGCGGGTAGGTCGGGGAAGAATGCCAGTGTGCACTCGGTGTGCTTGCCGGGGGGTCTCGTCCGTAATGTGGAGGAGGCCCTTCCGGCAGCTATTGAACGCACTGGGTGTGACCGGCTGCAGATAGTAGCACATGTCGGAACGAATGACGCCTGCCGCTTGGGTTCTGAGGCCATCCTTGGTTCCTTCCGGCGGCTGGCTGATTTGGTGAAGACAACCAGCATCGCACGCGGAGTGCAAGCTGAGCTTAATATCTGCAGCATAGTGCCCAGAGTCGATCGCGGTCCTCTGGTTTGGAGCCGTATGGAGGGTCTAAACCAGAGGCTCAGACGACTCTGCGACTATAATGGTTGCAAATTCATCGACCTCCGTTATTGGGTGGAGAACTGTAGGGCCCCCCTAGACAGGTCAGGCGTGCACTACACACCGGAAGCAGCTACTAGGGTAGCAGAGTACGTGTGGCGTGCACACGGGGGTTTTTTAGGTTAGAGGGACCCCCCCTTGGGCGAAACGATAAAATACCTGACGGCTTACCAGAGAGGACATTATCATCGTTGATAAAGAACGTCCGTCCTCAGAGACCAAAAACAGGAAAAGTCAACGTAATATTGGTAAACTGCAGGAGTATCCAGGGCAAGGTTCCTGAATTAGTATCTCTTATTGAAGGAAATAGTGCGCATATAGTATTAGGAACGGAAAGTTGGTTAAAACCGGAAGTGAACAGTAACGAAATCCTAGACACAGAATGGAATATATACCGCAAGGATAGGATAAACGCCAATGGTGGAGGAGTATTTATAGCAGTAAAGAATTCAATAATATCCAGTGAAGTTATTAGCGAATGCGAATGTGAAATAATCTGGGTTAAGTTAAGTATCAAAGGTGGGTCAGATATGATAACCGGATGCTTCTATAGACCACCTGCATCAGCAACCGTAGTAGTTGAGCGCCTCAGAGAGAACCTGCAGAACGTCGTGAAGAAGTTTCGTGATCATACTATTGTAATAGGGGGAGACTTCAATCTACCAGGTATAGAATGGGATAGTCACACAATCAGAACTGGAGCCAGGGACAGAGACTCTTGTGACATTATCCTGACTGCCTTGTCCGAGAATTACTTCGAGCAGATAGTTAGAGAACCAACTCGTGAAGCTAACGTTTTAGACCTCATAGCAACAAATAGACCGGAACTTTTCGACTCCGTGAATGTAGAAGAGGGTATCAGTGATCATAAGTCAGTGGTTGCATCAATGACTACAAGTGTAATAAGAAATGCCAAGAAAGGAAGGAAAATATATTTGCTTAACAAGAGTGATAGGGCACAAATCGCAGAATATCTGAGTGACCACCATCAAACGTTCATTTCTGAGGAAGAGGATGTGGAACAAAAATGGAAAAAATTCAGAAACATCGTCCAGGACGCCTTAGATAAGTTCGTACCGACTAAGGTCCAAAGCGAGGGGAAAGATCCACCGTGGTATAACAATCATGTACGAAAGGTACTACGGAAACAAAGAAAGCTTCATCATAGGTTTAAGAGTAGTCGAATCATAGCTGATAAGGAAAAGCTGAACGAAGCGAAAAAGAGCGTAAAGAGAGCAATGAGAGAAGCATTCAACGAATTCGAACAGAAAACATTGGCAAACAATCTAAACAAGAACCCTAAAAAGTTTTGGTCATATGTAAAATCGGTAAGCGGATCTAAATCCCCTATTCAGTCACTCGTTGACCACGATGGCACCGAAACAGAGGACGACCGAAGAAAGGCAGAAATACTGAATTCAGTGTTCCGAAACTGTTTCACTGCGGAAAATCGTAACACGGTCCCTGACTTCAGCCGTCGCACGGACGCCAAAATGGAAAATATTGAAATAAACGATATCGGAATTGAAAAACAACTGCTATCACTTAGTAGCGGAAAAGCATCCGGACCAGACGAGATACCCTTAAGATTCTACAGTGATTATGCTAAAGAACTTGCCCCCTTTCTATCAGCAATTTATCGTAGATCGCTGGAAGAACGTAAAGTACCTAGCGACTGGAAGAAAGCGCAGGTCGTTCCCATTTTCAAGAAGGGTCATAAATCAGATGCGAATAATTATAGGCCTATTTCGCTTACGTCAATCTGTTGTAGAATAATGGAACATGTTTTGTGTTCTCGTATTATGACGTTCTTAGATAATACAAATCTCCTTCATCATAACCAACATGGATTCCGCAAACAGAGATCATGTGAAACTCAGCTCGCCCTATTTGCCCAAGAAATTCACAGTGCCGTAGACACTGGCGAGCAGATTGATGCCGTATTCCTGGACTTCAGGAAGGCATTTGATACGGTTTCGCACTTACGTTTAGTGAAAAAAATACGAGCTTACGGAATATCGGACCAGGTTTGTGATTGGATTCAGGATTTCCTAGAAGAAAGAACACAACATGTCATTCTTAACGGTTCAAAATCTGCAGATGTAGAGGTAATTTCGGGAGTACCGCAGGGAAGCGTGATAGGACCTTTATTGTTTACAATATACATAAATGACTTAGTTGACAACATCGGTAGCTCCGTGAGGCTATTTGCAGATGACACGGTTGTCTACAAGAAAGTAGCAACATCAGAAGACTCGTACGTACTCCAGGAGGACCTGCAGAGGATTAATGCATGGTGCGACAGCTGGCAGCTTTCCCTAAACGTAGATAAATGTAATATAATGCGCATACATAGGGGCAGAAATCCATTCCAGTACGATTATGCCATAGGTGGTAAATCATTGGAAGCGGTAACGACCGTAAAATACTTAGGAGTTACTATCCGGAGCGATCTGAAGTGGAATGATCACATAAAACAAATAGTGGGAAAAGCAGGCGCCAGGTTGAGATTCATAGGAAGAATTCTAAGAAAATGTGACTCATCGACGAAAGAAGTAGCTTACAAAACGCTTGTTCGTCCGATTCTTGAGTATTGCTCATCAGTATGGGACCCTTACCAGGTTGGATTAATAGAAGAGATAGACATGATCCAGCGAAAAGCAGCGCGATTCGTCATGGGGACATTTAGTCAGCGCGAGAGCGTTACGGAGATGCCGAACAAGCTCCAGTGGCGGACACTTCAAGAAAGGCGTTACGCAATACGGAGAGGTTTATTATCGAAATTACGAGAGAGCACATTCCGGGAAGAGATGGGCAACATATTACTACCGCCCACATATATCTCGCGTAATGATCACAACGAAAAGATCCGAGAAATTAGAGCAAATACGGAGACTTACAAGCAGTCGTTCTTCCCACGCACAATTCGTGAATGGAACAGGGAAGGGGGGATCAGATAGTGGTACAATAAGTACCCTCCGCCACACACCGTAAGGTGGCTCGCGGAGTATAGATGTAGATGTAGATGTACACCGTCATTTTGTTCAAAAATTGCTTCATTAAATAAAAAATACGTCGATGTCAATACATGGCGACGCAGCTCACTACTTTTGTCATCCAAGAGCTGACCAATTAGCGATAAAGACTCCTCCAAAGGCACCTGAGTAAAAAGTGAAACAACATCAAAGCTCACTAGAAGGTCAGATATTCCAGGGCGTAGAGACGTCAGGCGTTGAATAAAATCGGACGAGTTGGATATGTGGTGTTCACACTTCCCAATGTGTGGGCTCAAAACAGAAGCAAGATATTTGGCCAAATTATAAGTAGGGGCGCCCAGATTACTAACGATCGGACGAAGAGGTGCCCCAGGTTTATGTACCTTGGGTAGACCGTACAACCTGGGTGGTACTGCCGCCCCTGGATGAAGTCTTTTGATGATATCCTCAGGCAATGAGCTCTTCTTAATAAGAGAGATGGTCTTCCGCTCTATCCGATCGGTAGGATCGCTCCGTAGCTTACGGTATGAAGAATCCTCCAACAAACAAGCCATTTTTGCCAGTAATCTTCACGAGTAAGAAGAACAGTGGCACTGCCTTTATCAGCAGGAAGAACTAAAATATCCTTATCTTCCCTCAGTGACTGAATGGCCTTCCTTTCACTAGAATAAATGTTTTTCCGTGGTGGTGGTCCTCGACGAAGATGATAAGACACTTCCTGTCTAATTTCTTCTGCCCGATCTTCGGGAAAACGGGCGATGGCCTGCTCCATAGCACTAATAATATCGACAGTAGGCAAATGTCTCGGTGTGGGAACGAATTTCAAGCCTTTCTCCAAAACCGACAAAGTGGCTTCGTCCAATGTCTTGTCGGTAAAATTAATAACAGTCCGGCGGCGACTGATGTCATCAGATGTGGATGGTTGTTGGCGAAGTTGACGAAATTTAGAAGATTGTTTCTCCACTGTATTCTTCTGCGTGGACTCCGAATAGGCCCATGAGGCTTCGTCAACCCAATTCCAGGATGCAGAAGACAGACGTGAAGAAAGTTCCAATGTAAAAAATACAAATCTTTGGATACTGAATCCAATTGTCGACGTGTAAAACGAATTCTCTCACGTATCAAAGCAAAACTAGCACGTTTCATGATCTTTTTAGCCATGTCAGTATCAATAAAATGAGAAATTTTAGCAAATTTCGGAATGATACCTTCATCCCTGCATCTCATTAAGAACACCAGTGCACTCAGCAATTTTCCTTTCTTCTTGCGTAATTTATCAAATTTATTCACAAGAATAACCATCTCCTCCCCGTAGAGGCTCTTGATGTGATACCGTAGATTTTCCCGGCGTATCAAATACTGATGATTTTCACGGGTTTGCAGCCGGGTTCCATCGTCCTGACGACAACACGATATTTAGGCGGACCATCTGGCCGCCATCTTCAGGTGAGATTGAGTGCACAATCACGCCGGAACTTTAAGTACGACGTGGAATCCTCTTTTATCACAGCTAAAACAGCAACGGTCTGGTTTCCGTCCGGCTGCATTTTAATTTTGCGATTCCTCGCTTTTGACAGTTTTCACCGCTGGCGCCGCTGCAATTCTTCGCCTCACAGAGGGCAGCTCTTCCGTTGCTCGCACACGCGCAACGGCCAGTACCCGCGGTATAAAGGAGCCGCCGAATCTGAGGCCTCTTCAGTTCCGGCGTGATTGTGCACTCAATCTCACCTGAAGATTGCGGCCAGATGGTCCGCAGAAATATCGTGTTGTCGTCAGGACGATGGAACCGGGCTGCAAACCCGTGAAAATCATCAGTATTTGATACGCCGGGAAAATCTACGTTATGGATAAATGATGTTAGCTAATTTGGTTCTTGTTGCATGCCGCTTTTGTGGTGTTGCAGTTTTGATGGACAGCGGTGTACTTGTCTTGATGTATTACTTCACGTCTATTTTTCAACACTAAACTTATTCTTACATAGTGACAATTTTCACCAAAATCAACAACTCAGTGGTACTTCACAAATAGTTAACTGAAAACGTGATCTTCTATTACGTCGTAAAATGGTGTATCGCCCGTGCTGCCCCATGGTAGGTGACACACAGAAACATTTTAACATGTGGAAGTTACGAATGTACATGTGTGTCGATCCTAATTGTCTCTACTTCACAAGTAGGTAAGGAAGGGAGATTAAGGTGTAATATTCCGTCGACAATGTGATCATTAGAGCCGGAGCACAAATTTGGATTGGGGGCATGTATGGTAGAGGTCAGAAACGGAGAGTGTGCGAATCTTATATTGCGGGTTGCATATTTTTCGCCAACGTTATATCAGTGTTAACGGGCTTCCTTCGTTCCCGCTGTAGTTGCACGACCATGGCGTGTGTTATTGTAAGAACTGTGGCGGTTCAGTCGCTTCATGCTCGTTCTCTTTTACTGACGCATGCTGTGAAGTAGCGCTGACAAGACGAAATGACCGATTCCAGGATTGTCGGGATTAGCTGTTTTTTTTTGTGAGACTTTGGAGGGTGTAAGACGAACATTAATTGATGCAGTGTACACAATTGCAGATGTATTCCATTAGGGGAATGATGCCTTAAATTATTTTTACGCTGCAGTCCACGCTTCAGACGAGAAGCGTACAGATTTCGTCCGCTGCGAACAAAATAGTTGTATTCTTGTTTATGCCACCTCCACCATGAGATAACATATGTACTGCGTCAAACGAAAACTGGGCGCGGAGTAAGGTCACAGATGTATCCCTGCGACAAAAAGGGAGCTATTTCTATACTTTTCTGGTCATGGAAACTTGAGTTTATGGGCTAACAGGGGGTGTAGCTTAGCCTTTCATTCGTTTCTGTAAATATTCGAAGATTGTTATAATTTTATTTTAATAATTAATTATCATTTAGAGATAGCACTTTATTCCCATGTCATGTTTTCTGGCACTTTTGTTACAGATTCAGTTGCGCCTCGAAAGTCTGTGTTCGTCAATATAATTGTTAGACATTGTTAAAGTTGATATTAAATATTAAAGTAAATTTACAGTACTCTTCGAGGAAGTTTTACAGATATACATACTTACACACTAACCGATCAGTCATTATATTGGTATGTAATAAACGTTATGGCTAATGGTCGCTCATGTCGTCTAGGATGGCCGGACATTTCAATTTGTATTTGATAAAGGCTATAAAGGCGAAATCATGATTGTATGAAATAAATAAATACTAATTTATAGTTTAAAGACGGAAATTTCTTTCAAAATGGTTGCATATATGAGGGGAATACTGCGAGTCTGCGGCTATACTTCAGACTCCTGTACTCGCTCTCCTTCCTGAGCGAGTCGAGTTCATTTGTACCCCACAGCAAACTCATGTACCTTAAACTTCTAACCACATTAGTAAGCACACAAATTTGCAGCTAAAGCTTGCTTCTTCCTGTGGGGCACATCACACACGACATTTTTTGTCGAAGCGTAAAAACATATTAGTGTGCCCATTAACTGACATTAGATTGTACGAATCAAGCTGAAACCTGATACAACGTTAGGGCACAGTTTCCGGCCAGAAAATGTCGCACGGTAATTCATCACAACAAACATCTCGTTGCTTATATGATCAGGTTCTGTTGTGGTTTCTTTCTCCCGAGTTAATGTGTACCCCTATCTTTCTTCTTGAACGATATACACGTATTCATATTCTGCAGCGAATAATAATTTTCTAATTTTTCGAAACTCTATCGCGTAGATACTATCAGATCATTCTCGATACAACATCCGTTTCTCCCAGTTTCGACAGTCCACGCGATTAGATAACAGCTACTGATTCAGCCGGGAACATTAATTCGAGGGAAGAGCTATATCTTTATATTGGCTTTCATGGAATGTAATGTCCTGTTACTAAACAAAACCAACCATTTCCTCGTGGTACTGCTGATAATGAAGTTCAGTTTACTTGTTTCTCTGGCCCTGACTTGTGATTGCTGTGTTGCCTCATGTTCGTTAGATACAAAACAGTTACCAGCAATTGCGACATAGTCACAGTTATCTAAAACCACACTTTCCGTTTCCAGTGAAGTGTACGTCAAATGAAACGTGCCGGAAATTTATAAAAGTGTCGCAGGATAGTCGTGGAACCTGGATCTTCGCCTCATCCACATCTCTTTCCTCTGTGGAAATGATCTGTTCACTGAAGTACAGATACTGAACAGTACTATAACAAAAGAAACAAAGCCAAATGTATTTCGCTATACGAGTGTCGGGTTAATTGAGAAGACATTTTAAAAATTTCGGTCACATTTTGATGTCTGTAAACGTGCTGTCACAGACGTCAGAACATAATTAGCTCTTGTCTGCTTTAGTTTTTAAGTCATATTTCGTTTGTTGTATCCCAGATATAGCACATTTCGAATACGTCGTCGTCATTATTACCAACGAATTATACAGGTTGTAACAAGAGAAACGTTCAGTATTCAGGGATACGACAGGGGCAGCCATGCGATGCAAATAAGTCTAGTAATCAAAGGCCCTAAAATGCATACCTTTATAGTCGTTTTCGACACAGTAAAACAAATCTCCTCTTCTGCAAGCTCTTTGCTTTCCATATTTTGAGACGAGGTAGCAAGGACCAAAAGAAAAAAAGGAAATATCCGTTATACATGGGCTATAAAGTGCACACCTTAAGAGATATCAGCACTTGTTCATCTTCGCTGCTGTGAAACAAGACCTCGTAGCCGTTAACGTACGCGTTTTGGAGCACATATTTACTCGACAATTTTTTCTTGATTTGGTCCATACTATCTCTTCCAAAAATGTAAAATCAAAGAGCTTGCAGTAGAGAGATTTGTTTCACAGTATCGAAGATGAAAAAGTGCTTTATGCTATTGAGGTATGCATTTTAGAGCACATGTTTACCGGGCTTTTCTGCTTCGAATGATCATTCCTGTCATATCCCTGATATTGAGCATTCCTCCCGGAATAACCTGTACAGTAATAAGTCATTAAAGGTGTGCCTTCTTTGTTACACAACCACTTAGCGAATTTCTTCCGGTAACTTGCGAAAATCTGGGTGCAAAGCTAATAAAATTGCATATAACGCGGCAGTCAGTACACCACTATTTGTGAACTAGATTTTGTCGCAGTGAATCTGAATGTGCACTACAAACGTCATGGTGTAAGCACAGCGTGAAAGCTGTTAGTTTGAAGTAAATTGTGAAAATGGTTCTTTGGTGAGCACGACTTTATTTTAGTGTGGAAAAGCACAAATTTCAATTACATTAAGCATGCTGAAAATGCAAAGAACTGACGCACACCATGGCTTTGCAGCAACCGAAAGTATCGCGATCTCGAGAGATTTGTATAAGTGCGGAGGTTTGGTTCGTGGAAGCTGACGCTTGTTTGTCTGTTGTGATAAATTATTTAAAGTAGTTGCAGCTAATGACGTTGTTTGTGCGCCCCGCCTTGCTAAATTATACGTGTGGGCAGACTAGCAGGGCAAGGCTCTCTGGAATGCATCCATAAGCAGGCCGTTACGTTGCCGCCCAAAACACGAGTACGTTCTTACGCATGAACTTCAATCACACTTCTGGTTTCCAGCTTACCCTCTCTCCTCGTGATATTGTTGTTACCTTTAATGGGAAGATGTAAAGTGTTCTATCTTAATGATTATTTTATTTTCTTTATATAGTACACTGCGCAACAAAATTAAAAGATCTTCCCGTTGCTCTAGGTAGGGCCTGAAGGTGGGCGAACCCCACCAAATGGGTGTCGGACGGGGTTGCGTAACCCCCAGGCGCTAGAGCAGCCGCCAGGCTGCTTTGGCGACAAAATTTCTGAAGGCACGTTTGTAACGAGCTCAACAAAGGTGCATGTGTGTCACCAAGAGTGTTGCCGAACTGGGTGGTTTTACAAGGACCTTTTACCATATTATACACGCACATGTTGATGTTGCACTTCCGCATGATCAGGCACAGCAGAGCGCAAAAAGTGAGGGTAGAAAAATCATAAGTAACCTTTACTGCGTCGAATCAGGTTCAGATTTCGTCGAATGGTTTTGAATGGTCCCTAGAGGTACAAAATTGTACACTATAGCAAAATATGCGGTCGCACTGCACTGCATAGAGATACGACTACGTTCAATGGGGATGCAGCCCCACAGTGTCCTCAGAGAAGAGTTGAAACACCCAAGGGTTGTCGGCAATGTCAAGGTTGTCAGGAACCTCTTGCTGTTATTCACCACACTGCGAACTGTTGTTTCCGACAGCGAGATGTGTGGGAATGGGACGCCCAGTTACAGGGGTGATCTCGTTGCGCCCTTTATGCTACCTCCTCAGGCCTTCTTGTATCAGTTCTGAGCGGCTGTGTGTCTGAAATGTTTTTCTCGGCCACTCATAGGAAAACCCCGTGATTCCAACGACGGCAATTGAGAGATACATACCACATGAATTAATAAGTGATGGTACTGATCCCCCATGGTACACAAAACGGGTCAGATCACTGTTGCAGATGCAGCGAAAAAAGCATGCCAAATTTAAAAGAACGCAAAATCCCCAAGATTGGCAAAGTTTTGCAGAAGTTCGAAATATAGCGCGTACTTCAGTGTGAGATGCTTTTAATAATATCCACAACGAAACTCTGTCTCGGAATCTGGCAGAAAACCCAAAGAGATTCTGGTCATACATAAAGCACACCAGTGGCAAGACGCAATCAATACCTTTACTGCGTGATAACATCGATAAAGTCACTGATGACAGTGCCACTAAAGCAGAATTATTAAATACGATTTTCCGAAAATCCTTCACCAAACAAGACGAAGTAAATATTCCTGAATTCCAATCAAGAACAACTTCCAGAAGTAGATATCCTCGGTGTAACAAAGCAGCTTAAATCACTTAATAAAGGCAAGGTCTCAGGTCCAAATTGTATACCAGCGAGTTACTTTCAGAGAATGCTGATACAATAGCTCCATATTTAGCAGTTATACACAACCACTCACTCACTGAAAGATCCGCACCTAAGGACTGGAAAATTCCTCAAGTCACACAAATAGCCAAAAGGGGAAGTAGGAGTAATCCACTAAATTACAGGCCCATATCACAAACGTCGATTTGCAGTAGCCTTTTGAAACATATACTGTATTCGAACGTTATAAAGTACCTCGAAGAAAACGATTTATTGACACATAATCAGCACAGATTCAGAAAACATCGTTCTTGTGACACACAGCTAGCTCTTTATACTCATAAAGTAATCAGTTCCTGTCAGAAAGGTCACAGTTCGTAGTACCAGAGGGAGTCATCGAGTAAAACAGTATCCGGCGTCCTCCAAGGATGCGTTATAGGCCCTCTATTGTTCCTCATCTATATTACCGACATAGGAGACATTCTGAGTAGCCCTCCAAGATTGTCTGCAGATGATGCCGTAGTTTACCGTATTGTAAAGTCATCAGATGACCAAAACGAATTGCAAAATGATTTAGATAAGATATCTGTATGGTGCGAAAAGTGGAAATTGACCCTGAATAAAGAAAAGTGCGAAGTTATTCACATGAGTACTGAAAGAAATCCGCTAAATTTCGATTACGCGATAAATCACACAATTCCAAAGGCTGTAAATTCAACTAAATACTTAGGGATTACAATTACAAGTAACCTAAATAGGAACGATCACATAGATAATGTTGTGGGTAGAGAAAAACAAAGACTACGATTCATTGGCAGAACACTTAGAAGGTGCAACAGGTCTACTAGAGAGACTGCTTACACCACGCTTGTCCGCCCTATTCTGGAGTATTGCTGTGCGGCTTGGGATCCGCATCAGGTGGGACTGACGAATGACATCGAAAAAGTACGAAGAAGGGCACGTCGTTTTGTATTATCGCGATTTAGTGGAGATAGTGCCACACACGTGACACGTGAATTTGAGTGGTAATCATTAAAACAAAGGGATCTTCTTATGAAATTTCAATCACCAGTTTTCTCCTCCGATTGCGAAAACATTCTGTTGGCACCCACCTACGTAGGGAGAAATGATCACCGCGGTAAAATAAGACAAAACAGGGCTCGTACAGAAAAATTTAAGTGCTCGTTTCTCCCTCGCGCCATTCGGGAGTGGAACAATAGAGAGACAGCTTGAAGGTGATTCATTGAACCCTCTGCCAGGCATTTTATTCTGAATAGCAGAGTAATAATGTTGATGTAGATGTAGATGTGAGTCGCCGTTCTAACCTCCATCGCAGAGGAGTGAAAAGAACGGGTGAAATATGGGTAAGACGGGGTGTGAAGACGTGTGACATGTCCACGTTGGCATTGGTCAGAACTGTGGTGAAATTTGCTGCCAATGTGGCATCATTAACTCACCGTACGCTTCACATGAACCTCTGAACTTCGGCCTTTTTTCTCGCATCGCCGGCCGCTGGTAGCCGAGCGGTTCTGGCGCTACAGTCTGGAACCGCGCGACCGCTACGGTCTCAGGTTCGAATCCTGCCTCGGGCATGGATGTGTGTTGTCCTTAGGTTAGTTAGGTTTAAGTAGTTCTAAGTTCTAGGGGACTTATGACCTCAGCAGTTGAGTCCCATAATGCTCAGAGCCATTTGAACCATTTCTCGCATGTGTCGGCACCTTGCTTTTCCAAACGTCATCGAGCCAAAGGGTGAGGTCGCAAGCACTTTGATCCATTGCAGAGGAGTATTGTACGCACTTTGAGCCCAATTTCACACTTACACGTCGCAATAGGGGGCATCTACGGAGCTTCGAAAAAGTGGTCCTGTAATTCCTTTGCGCAGTGTACTTTACTCATTCTACCGGTATCCAAACACATCAGCCCAAGATATCTTTAATTCTTTCTCATATTATACCAACACGTAGTAAAAATATTGCCAAATATGTAGTGCAGAAAGCTGAGCTGTCTGTTTGGTGTATGGATCTCAAATTTGCAACAATCGAACCATTTCTTTCAAAGGCGGCAACGTCTTTGACCACTGCCATCTTCATTCTTAATCTCTTATTTAGCTTACACTTACAGATACACTGGCAGGCGGGGTAGCCGCGCTGTCTACGGCGCCTTTTCCCGGTCCGCGCGGCTCCCGCCGTCGGAGGTTCGAGTCCTCCCTCGGGCATGGGTGTGAGTGCTGTCCTTAGAGTAAGTTAGTTTAAGTTACATTAAGTAGTGCGTAAGCAGTTTGGTCCCATAAGATCTTATCACAAATTTAAAAAAAAAATACACTGGCAGGAAAAAATTTTACACCTGGAAAGACAACGTCGGTATTGATCCGAAGACGGCATATGCCACCCGGGGCATAGTAGATGTACCGATAATGGTTTCAACGTCGTCCGCCAACATATAGTGCAATGGCAGATCTAACAAAGCGCCATCTGTGTCTACTCAATAGGGATTGTTCACAGCTAGAAGGATAAGTGTGGTGTAAATGTGTGAAGCAAGCAGGCAACCATGTCACGGAGACGCACGCATGCTTCGTTCAGCCAACTAAGCGAGTTTGAAAGGGGGCGAATTGGGGCGTAGCGAGTGGCAGAATGGTCCTCTCGGAGAACTGCTGAACAAGTTGGACGTGCTGCATCAGTTGTGCAACGAGGCTGGTATCAGTGGTCACGTGAAAAGTGTCATATCCGTAGACGAGGTTCTGGACTTAACGCAGCACAGACACCCGCTAGGATCGCCGTCTTGTAAGGGCAGCAGTGGCAGATGTTATGACAATCACGACACAGATAAAAGGGCTTGTGAGCCCAGACGTGTCAACACGAACTGATGAGAACCGTTTTTAGCAGTGCGACTACGGGCACGCACACTTTTAGCCTGTCTTCCACTCACATCACAGCATCGACGAGCACGGATCGACAAGTGCTATCAAAGGATGACTCGGAAGATGGCGTGCCGTGGTCTTTAGTGATGAAGCAGATTCTGCCTGCATGCAAGTGATGATCGTTTGCGCGTACGACATACCTGTGGACCTGGCGAACGCTGCCTCGCAGAGGCACACTGGCCCCTCCCTAGGTCTCATGGTCTGGAGTGCAATAAGATACAACCATCGATCACCGTTGGTGTTTCTGGAGGGGACGCTAACCAACCCTCACTGCGTGTAGAATGTTGTTAGGTTCGTTCTTTTGCCGTTCTTGCAACAAGAAGGTTATTTGTAGTTCCAACACGATACTGGCCGCCCACAAACTTACCGTGAAACGTGCTCTGCAAGACTTACAGCAACTTCCCTGGCCAGCACGATCTCAGGACTTGGCTCCAATAGAGCACGTGTGCGATGTGACGGGACGAGAAGTGGCTCGTGCGGCTCTTCTTATCAACAACTCTTACTGAACTTTATGAATAGGAGGAGCAGGTGTGGCATAACATATCCCAGGACGGTATTCGACATATGTACTATCGTCTGGATGCCAGCGTCAGCGCCTGCAGTGCCACTTTTGGAGGCTACAACACGTAGTAATATGGGTGTTTCAGCATGGGTCGATACCTGGTACCTTACAACCGCTTGCGCTATTGATCTGTAAATGTAGTTACTTCAAGTACTCTATACACACTTTTGCAGCAATAAATCTTGAGTGAATTCGAAACCTGTAAAAGGGTGCACTAATGGTTTCCGGCAATGTAATTTTCAGTACTTTCTTACATGAAAATACATTTCCAAAAACCACGTCTCCAAGTTCCCAAAACATGCTCTGTTGGCTGCTTACAAAGCTGTAGCTCAGGTGCGTATTTTGATTTTAATTTATCCTACACACAGATTCTTGCAAAATTAGCTTTCTTTATTGAATAGTCCGCCCCGATAGCGTGAGAGATTCCTGTCCAACGGGCCCTGGTTCGATTCCCAGCTGGGTCGGGGATTTTCTCCGCTTAGGGACTGGGCCTTGTGCTGTCTTCATCATCATTTCATCCCCATCTGGCGCGCGGGTCGCCCAATGTGGCGTCGAATGTAATAAGACCCGAACAAAGGCGGCCAGACCTGCCCCGCAAGGGGCCTCCAGGCCAATGACGCCAAACGCTCATTTCCGTTTCCATTGAATAAAATAAGATAATACGCTCTGCAAATAAAGACACTAAGGGGTATGATCTGTCCGATCTATAATTGGCTGCCTTGCAATTACCTCTCAGTCACAATCCATTTTATTAATCCTACTAACCTATTATTTGCATTTGCAGGGTAATCATAAGTACTTCTGGGGTTTCAGAAAATGACTGTTTGAAAACTAAAAGCCATAAAAAATACACATATCAGTGCATAGAACGTGTCTCCAAGTTTCGATTCGTAATACGTATTACCATGGTAGTTGTACAGCGCTCCACTGGCGTGTCAGAACATGTAGACAAATCCTCTGCTCCGCATTGTTGCATTGAATTAGATCGCTCCTGCAGATAGGCAACGCAGTGAATAGATTTTCATAATGGACTGCTGTGGTTCCGCCTTCCCTAGCAGCAGCAGCAGCAGCAGCAGCAGCCTGTGTACATTGCAACAAATGAAAGCCCAGTCGTCTTCTTGATATTCGTCCACAATATCATACTTGTAATGAGTTTTGCTATTTGGGGAGCAAAATAACTGATCATAGTCGAAGTAGAGAGGATATAAAATGTAGACTGGCAATGGCAAGGAAAGCGTTTCTGAAGAAGAGAAATTTGTTAACATCGAGTGTCAGGAAGTCGTTTCTGAAAGTATTTGTATGGAGTGTAGCCATGTATGGAAGTTAAACGTGGACGATAAATAGTTTGGACAAGAAGAGAATAGAAGTTTTCGAAATGTGGTGCTACAGAGGAATGCTGAAGATTAGATGGGTAGATCACGTAACTAATGAGGAGGTATTGAATAGAATTGGAGAGAAGAGAAATTTGTGGCACAACTTGACTAGAAGAATGGATCGGTTGGTAGGGCATATTCTTAGGCATCAAGGGATCACCAATTTAGTATTGGAGGGCAGCGTGGAGGGTAAAAATCGTAGAGGGTGACCAAGAGATGAATACACTAAGCAGATTCAGAAGGATATAGGTTGCGGTAGTTACTGGGAGATGAAGAAGCTTCCACAGGATAGAGTAGAATGGAGAGCTGCATCAAACCAGTCCCTGGACTGAAGACCACAGCAACAACAACAACAGCATACTTGCACAGGAAATGAACTATTAGTGCGCAGGTAATACGATGGTGCACTCGCAATATCAAAATAACACATTCCATTAAGACAGAGTGAATAGAATTGCTTGGCAACCTCTCGCATACTGAATGGGGATACAGCTCCGATCCTTTCGATTACAAGGTTGGGAACTGCGTCTCCGCGAAGTTCGACACTTCACGGGAGTCAAACATCTGCACAAGAAACTATGCAGCACAACATGTTGTGATGTCATTCTAGTTGGCTCTGAGCACTATGGGACTCAACTGCTGTGGTCATAAGTCCCCTAGAACTTAGAACTACTTAAACCTAACTAACCTAAGGACATCACACACATCCATGCCCGAGGCAGGATTCGAACCTGCGACCGTAGCGGTTGTGCGGTTCCAGATTGTAGCGCCTTTAACCGCTCGGCCACTCCGACCGGCTCATTCTAGTTGTTTTCCGCCCTTCTTAAATATTTGTTTCTACATTCTGGCCTTCTGGCCTACCGTAAATAACAAAGTAGATGTTGTTATCAGGTTCAGAACAGTTTACCACTGTCAGCAGGAATTGCTGTTGACTGTTCTGCTCATACTTGTCACTCACCTGAAGTTATTCGCTGAATTAAAACCTTAACGGCAAGATAGCAGTCAGGTCAAGATTGCAACCAATTGTCCAGAAATATCGTGAAGTACTGACATGAATGAGTTCGTGGCGAACAGTAAGAAACTCAGCATTTAGTCCCCTGACGTCACTGTATATCTGAATGGATTGAGGGCACGTTGCCGGGTTGTCCTACAGCCAGTCAGTTCTCCGGTAATACCAGTCCAGCGATGGAAATGTATGAACCAAAAGTCAAAAACAAATGTTATTCATTGGTAGACTGTAAATCAAATGGTTCAAATGGCTCTGAGCACTATGGGACTTAACAGCTGTGGTCATCAGTCCCCTAGAACTTAGAACTACTTAAACCTAACTAACCTAAGGACATCACACACATCCATGCCCGAGGCAGGATTCGAACCTGCGATCGTAGCAGTCGCGCGGCTCCGGACTGCGCGCCTAGTACCGCGAGACCACCGCGGCCGGCGGTAGACTCTAAAAGGCACTACACTACGCTTAGAGATTACAGAACCTCTGAGCCCTTCACATAAATCACGTTCTTTCCAGTAATCAGTAGTCACCTTGAAACGGGTTTGGACAACGGAGATTTGTCTTGATGTCCTCAGAACCATGCGACACGTCTTCGATGATGCTTATTACACGCGCGGTCAGACGCTGGAATGCCACGGCCATACGAATTAGAGCTGTTGCGTGTCAGAGTTCGTATAGATGAAAATTCCTTTATTATTTAAAGCTGCAGAGTTCAAGCAAATATCACTTTCATGAAGTTAATACATTCCTAATATAGAATGTTATGGTGTCGAATAAAGTCTCTCATACACCTTTGAAGTTTCCTGTGTTTCACGAAGGTGTGGTCAAAAGCTGGATCTCAGCGTGGTTCAGCAGTGCTATTGGGTTCGAAAAGATCGCTAGGAAGTGAAATTGGTTTCACTCCATACTGGGCGCCTGGTACATCAGCCGGTTATGGATTTCTTCAAATAAGACAGTCTCTGTTGCAAAATCTTTTTTATCTATAGGAAATGATGCGTTTTGCCCTTTCGGGGTATCATCAGATTGGCCTAGGGGTGAAAAATGACAATAGTGCGGCGTATGCAGATTAAAATGGGGAAATGGAGTTAATTTAAAAACATAAAAGAGGCAATGTTCCAGGATGTAACAACGTCTCTACATTCAACCACAACAGTGAACTTACGCAACAATTAATGTAGAAAACCAATATTCGTCTATTAATGCCCACGTATGGCATAAAGATAAAATTTTTTAAGGAACCATCTCCTACCGTCATGGGATGAATAGAAGCATCACTGAACCTAAAAGCGGGAACACAATATCAAGTATAACTACAGTGTCTGCTAGACAGAAAAACTATGACAAACCAAGAAAATTTAAGAAGTCTTACATAACACGGGGCCAACCTCGTTCTGGCGTACACAGCACGGAACGTTGCGCGCAGCTGGCAATTAGTAGATAATGCGGTCGAGAACAGGATACGGCAGCCCTCCAAGCCGGCCACACAAACATAGAGCCGTAGAGACAAGATTATGCGACCGTAGTAGCAGACATTAAAGGTAAGTGACGTTGGATAATCAACGTGCTCACAAAAAGCGATTGCATAAATATATTACTTATGCAAAAGACAAATTAGGTAAAACAATTATTTATTAAAATTGAATTTAGTTCAAGAATAATAATTAAATAGGTGCAAATACACAAAATTAGCACCGGTAAAAAGATATCTCCAGAATAGGTGCAAAAACACAAAATTAGCACCGGTAATATTTTACCCAATAAATATTCCGGAGATATCTTTATACCGGTCCTAATTTTGTGTTTTTGCATCTATTCCGGAGATATCTTTTTACCGGTCCTAATTTTGTGTTTTTGCACCTATTTCATTAGTCGAATCAAAGCCCTGAGAGTAGACAACATTCCATTAGAACTACTGATAGCCTTGGGAGAGCCATCTGGTGAACAAGATGTATGAGACAGGCGAAATACCTCCGGACTTCTAGAAGAATATAATAATTCCAATCCCAAAGAAAGCAGGTGTTAACAGATGTGAAAATTACCGAACTATCAGTTTAAAAAGTCACGGTTGCAAAATACTAACACGAATTCTTTACAGACGAGTGGAAAAACTGGTAGAAGCCTACCTTGGGGAAGATCAGTTTAAATTCCGTAGAAATCTTGGAACACATGAGGCAATACTGACCCTACGACTTATCTTAGAAGATAGATTAAGGAAAGGCAAACCTACGTTTCTAGCATTTGTAGACTTCGAGAAAGCTTTTCACAATGTTGACTGGAATGCTCTCTTTCAAATTCTGAAGGTGGCAGGGGTAAAATACAGGGAGCGAAAGGCTATTTACAATTAGTACAGAAACCAGATGGCAGTTATAAGAGTCGAGGGGGCATGAAAGGGAAGCAGTGGTTGGGAAGGGAGTGAGACAGGGTTGTAGCCTAACCCCGATGTTATTCAATATGTATATTGAGCAAGCAGTAAAGGAAACAAAAGAAAAAAACTGGAGTAGGAATTAAAATTCATGGAGAAGAAATAAAAACTTTGACGTACGCCAATGACATTGTAATTCTGTCAGAGACAGCAAAGGACTTGGAAGAGCAGTTGAACGGAATGGACATTATCTTGAAAGGAGGTTATAAGATGAACATCAACAAAAGGAAAACGAGGATAATGGAATGCAGTCGAATTAAATCGGGTGATGCTGAGGGAATTAGATTAGGAAATGGGACACTTAAAGTAGTAAATGAGTTTTGCTGTTTGGCGAGAAAAATAACTGATGATGGTCGAAGTAGAGAGGATATAAAATGTAGACTGGCGATGGCAAGGAAAGCGTTCCTGAAGAAGAGAAATTTGTTAACATCGAGTATAGATTTAAGTGTCGGGAAGTCGTTTCTGAAAGTATTTGTATGGAGTGGACGATAATAATAGTTTAGACGACAAGAGAAGAGAAGCTGTCGAATGTGATGCTACAGAAGAATGCTGAAGATTAGATGGGTAGATCACATAACTAATGAGGAGGTATTGAATAGAATTGGAGAGAAGAGAAATTTGTAGCACAACTTGACTAAAAGAAGGGATCGGTTGGCAGGACATATTCTGAGGCATCAAGGGATCACAAATTTAGTATTGAAGGGCAGCATGGAGGGTAAAAATCGTAGAGGGAGACCAAGAGAAGAGTACACTAAACAGATTCAGAAGGATGTAGGTTGCAGTAGGTACTGGATGATGAAGAAGCTTGCACATGATAGAGTAGCATGGAGAGCTGCATCAAACCAGTCTCTGGACTGAAGACAACAACAACAACAAAAAGATATCTATAAAGTGTAAAATATTTAAAACTTTTCAAGCAGTAAAACTTAAAATGACGATAAGACCAGTTAACAGATAAGGAATAAAAAAGGTAGCGACACATTCACAATAAAATCTATTGGTGGGTTCGAATAATGCGTACCATAATATCATAATACGACTGGTTTCTTCTAACCAACTGATCGTCCAATAAAATACATTTCCCTGTACCGGAGTGTTTCAGAATTTCAGTTTCCTCTAAAAGATTTAACCGTTTCCCTTTACTAGCTGTATGTAAATTGCTGACCGTCAGGGAGCGGTGCCCAGTGGACATTAAGTGCTCTACAAAGGCCGAATTATGTTTAATTTGTCCATACTTACTAAGCAAATGTTCACTAAATCTGGATTGAAATTTCCTACTAGTCTGGCCCACATACGAAGCTTCACAGTTGACGCACTCTGTTCTGTAAACCCGGGATTCGGCGTATTTGTCTGTGGTGGATATTTCATTATTTATGTACCGAACTGGATTTTGTTTGTCGACGAAAAGGAGGCGTCCACACCGTACTCCCTAAAAAGATTTGCAAGGCCCTATGAAGTGGTGCCAACAAAAGGAATTTTAACAAATCTAGTATTGTTGGCTAACAGGCCTAATGGAAGTTCAGATTTATCAGGATTTATTTTTTGTTGATACAGATCATCTGTAATTTTAGGGTTGTATTCGTTGCTGATAGCATTATGCTGAAGGTTAACTAATTCTTTCTCGATGGAAGACTGACTTATAAAAAGTTCTGTGATACGGTGAATCATTGATTTAAAGAAACTCATCTTATGAAGATATGAAAAAGTACATAAAAAAGAATTTTCAACCGAGACTGTCTTATTTCAGGCCGCTAGAAAGTGCTGAAGAAATAGTGTTTCTTTCGCCTAGACAACTGAAATAAGTGGCAAGACATGTTTCCATGATATTTTGACTTGTTCTGAAAGCTTGAATAATAATGAGGTTTAAGATGGGGAAATTACGGAAACTGGTAGTATTAGTAAACAAATTAGCCTAGTTACATGCACACTAGACTAGGCAAAGAGCTTTTCACAGGTTACCGTGTCAAGGTTACCCTCAATTCCAATAGACCTCTCTCCCCCTGACATTGTGAACAATATGTTGACAACAAGTTTCAGTTGGAACAAAGTGAATTCGAGTGCCGTTCACCAGATCACTTGCCAAATAATCTTGGGCAGCAACGGAACATCAGTAACCGTACCACCCAGGACCTTCGTACACTATGAGGTATGGAAACCACCATTCCGCGAGAAATAGTGTCATATCGAAATCAGAGCTTACAGAAATTAACATTAGCGCACAAGTAGAGTCAGTGAACGTCCTAAGCAAAAATATGTCCTGGAGTGAAGAGTTTTTTACATGGTGGTACGTGCGCCTTGCCAGGGTTTAAAAATATCAAGCAGGCTAAACGAGGCGCTTGGTAAGTTGGTCATGTTCCTCAAAGACAGACAATATAGAGACCTGCTGGTCAATTAGTTGTACTCTGTTGCAAATCGACAACAACATGTTCCAGACCTGTGCACTCAGCAGTACATATTGCGCACATGTGGGTCACATTTGCGACTGGATGTAGAGAAACATGCGCACATTCTAAGCTGCTACTGTGCACATTGTAAGCTGCTTATACCAACTACACATAAATGCTGTACAGCCGCTGAGTGGTCGTGCGTTTACAGCTCCCTCACACTTCTTGTGTCTTGTGAAGTCCTTGTCACGAGCAGCCAACAGTGCAAAAGCAGACAGTGCAAACTAACGAGATGTTTGTAGCTCAGTTGTTCATTAGCACTAAATAGCTGTGCAATGTTTAGCAGAAGCTGCCCGTTTATTCTGGTTGCAAGTAATGCCCTCCATGCTGTACTATTTCAATAAGCTGAGTGTAGTCGTGGGGCCTTAATATCACTGTACGAGGAGAGGCGGCTTCCCAGAAGGCATCCACCCAAAATGTGTTTTTTAGCTTTACAGAGTCATCTGAATGATGAAACATGTCATTCAGTCATGCAATGACTGTGCTTGGCCCCTCTCAAGATTATCCTTGGACTTTCTTGCGTTGGGTCTTTCCTTGTCATGAGGTGAGCTTTCTTACATGGGGCTAATGACGCAACAATATCTACCTAAGTGGAAAAGTAGACACTCATAGAGTGCTGGAACACCGTAAAATTTACAACAGGTGAGCCAAATAAAATTAGCCTGGCAGATATTAACAGCAAGACTGACGCCAGAATGACCCTTGGTAATGAACATGAGAGAAGATGTTGGAAATGGCCACCGTTGACGTCGATACTATGCTCTGATCCACTTGTCAAACAATGGGACACGCGTAGCAGCTCTGAGGGATAGCAGCAATCGCGTTCTCAGTGTTCTGCTGTAACTTTTCCAGCGTGTGAGGATTATTTGAGTACCTCTGACCTTTTAATTTGTCATATAGTAGGTCGGTACTAAAGTTCATAGCGCTTTCCCATAAGTTTAATAAACATAGCAGACACAGGTACCAGAGACTTAAGTCATCAGTAATATGTTTTGGTTCACTAGTTACATCTGTCTTGCAACGCTGGGATAACTTTTCTGTTCCGCGGCCGTAGCAATCACGTGGTATTGAGACAAGGAAGTCGTAGAGCCATGTTCTGAGCACAGTTTCGTCCTAAAAGCAAGTTCCTTGAAGGCTGTTCCACAGAGAGCAGAAAACGTGAAAACCTGAGTACGCAATATCAGATGAATAAGGAGAGTGCACAATGACTTCCGCACGCAGTTCCTGCAGAGCGTTTTTTGTTAGTCTAGCAGAATGCAGGCGGGCGTTATCTTGGAGTTGTATCGCTCCGCGCATTCTTCCTGGTCGTTGCTCTTGGACTGCGTCTGCAAGACGTCTCAGTTGCTGACAATAAACGTTAGCAGTGATGGTTACACCTCGGGGAAGCAGTCCGTAGTACACCACACCATCGCTATTCCATCACATGCACAACATTAAATATTTTGTGGATGCGCCCAGATTGCTGATTTATTTCGGCTCAACTGCCACTTTCGTCTGCTTATGTTAGCGTAAAGAGATCGTCACCAGTAATGAAACAGAATAGCAAGGGTCGTAAGTGTTGATTACGAGCCAATTGATGACGAGCAAGCAGAGATGCACATATGGCCACCTGCTTATTTGTTTGATGTTGGCTTAGAGCGTGCGGTACCCATAAACCCGATTTTTCAACCTTCCCCACTGCATGCAAATGCCACAGGTGGTGGAAAGATCAGTTCATCACATCTGCCAGTTCTCGAATACACTGACGTGGTTCATTGTGAATTAATGCCTTTAAACGATCTTCACCAAACCCCTAGAGTCTTCCTAAACCTGAAGAGTCATTTATGTCAAAACTACCCTCCTTAAAATGAGGAAACCATTTTCTTGCCGTTCTCTCTCCTGTGGTATTGTCCCCACGCACGGGGAAAATGTTTGGGGCTGTCTCCGCTGCTGTCACCCCTGTGTTGAACACAAACAGAGGAGTTCGTCGAAATGTTCCGATTTCTCCACTTGACACTCCATTTTCGTGCGTCTATAGCTCCACTCACTTTCACCAAATGACAAAATGACAATATTTAAACTCAAATAGAAAAATTGAACTACAAACAAAAAATTACAGTCGATACATAAACCCATAGCAACCCGAATACCAAACGCAATATAAAAACGCACCGAACTTATGAAGCAACCTAACGGACAAAACTCGCAGGGAGAGAGATCAGGCAGTCGAGATAGCCAGGGGACTGCTCTGCCTCTACTGGTCCTCACGCCACCCAACACCTGATGCACTCGTGACAAGGTTGCCAAGTCACTGTGTGCTGTTGCTGGGTCTTGCTGACAATACCCACGCACTCGTTCATCTTCTATGAGTTTATCCACATCTGGATTAAGCAGTACCTGGACATATCGGTTAGCATTAACAATTTGACGAAAGAGTCGAGTTGTGATGCTGACACCAAACACTGTACACCAAGCACCAAACTTGAGATCATGCAACTGGTCTTCAGTGAATTGATGGGGATTTTCTGATGCATAGACGCACATGTTACGTGAGCTCACATACCCTGGCATGCTGAACCAGGCGTCATATGAATCAATGAAAAACTGAGGATCCAAAAGTGCTGATCCCGCTTCGCTCAGAAACCACCGGGAGAACCCAGCTTGCGAAAGTTCGTCGGTTCGCTTTAGCTCACGCACAACAGTAAATTTGTGAGGACACTGACGCAGGTTCTTTTTGATAACGACGATCTCTTAATTCCCACATACAGACAAAGGACCTTGATACTACGAAGACTTTGTTCCAGTCTCTCCTCCACTCGAGCGATTTTTTCTGATGTTCTCTTTTCGGATAGTCACTACTTTTATTTGCTACAGAGCCCGTTTCGTGCCACTTCGTCACTAAGTTTTGCATTTCAGACTTTGATAGACGTTTTCCAAACTCTTGGACATTTTTCAAAGAGTTTCGCGCACGTTTTCCACGAACTGTGCTAGTGCGTAACACTCGACAAGGAAGAAACGCTGTTGTACCTTGAGTACCATGTTGTGTTGCGTTAAGTGGTCATTGGAGGCAACGTCCTTGCCCCAGTGGATACGCCGGTTCCCGTGAGATCACCGAAGTTAAGCGCTGTCAGGCGTGGTTGGCATATGGATGGGTGACTATCCAGGCCGCCATTCGCTGTTGCCATTTTTCGAAATGCACTCAGCCTCGTGATGCCAATTGAGGAGCTACTCGACCGATTAGTAACGGCTTCGGTCGAGAATACCATCATAATGACCGGGAGAGCGGTGTGCTGTCCCCACGCCCTTCCTATACGCATCCTCCACTGAGGATGACACAGCGGTCGGATGGTCCCGGTAGGCCACTCGTGGCCTGAAGACGGAGTGCTTTTTTTTTTTTTTTTTAACTGGTCATTTAACACGTCTGCTCCTCTGGGACAGAGGATGCAAGAGATATGCATGCGTGGACACTTAGCAGCAACCGAAACCGACTGGTGCATTGTAATCACGGTGTAAAGCATGATATGTCGCGCGGCTGGCGCCAGTACCTCTTTCTTGTAGCGTCATCTTTGCGATCGATTTCGCTTTGGCGGGCCCCGAGTCGGTTGTTCGTCGCGGGTTCGTTCATTTTTGAGTCGACAGCGTTGAGGCAGCTGGCTTCACGGTGTGGTCTGTCAGTTGCTGTTACAACGCGGTCGGGAGGTTGGCCCTTACTTGTTGCGCATGTTCATTTCGCGTGGTATTACTGGAGTGCTGCGGCCGGAGACGGCCGAAAGGTTTTGGGCTCCGACTCAATGATGATGATGTTTGGTTTGTGGGGCACTGAACTGCGCGGTTATCAGTGCCAGTACAAATTCAATTCCCAACACAAACACCCAGTCTTTTATTTTTTTTCGAGATTGTTCGTTGCATTTCGTCGCTGCGGATGTCCCAGATGTCCCATGACACCCGTTCAAGTTCAGTTTTGAGCCGTTGACTCAGTTTTTTAGTGCTGAGGGCAGCTAACTCTCTGACCGAACACGCTGAGCTACCGTGACGGCGTCATCTCGAGGCAGGTGAAAATCCCTGAACCCACCGGGAATCGAACCCAGGACCCCGTGCTTGGGAAGCGGGAACGCGACCACGAGACCACGAGCTGCGGACGCTCCGACTCGAGGCGTTGTGTTTAAGCTTTTCACGTCACGCAGTGCATGTTGAGAAGAAGAGGTTGCCGGAGCGTCGCCTGCCGTTAACCGTTCGCCTGGGCGTTGGTGTTTGTTCGATTTAAAGTGGTGTAAATGTATGCTTATATATATATTTGTTAATGGTTACCTAATGTTGTCTTCCGTACCGAGTCTGATGTGTCATACTTATGTCACACGTGATATGATAACGGGGCTTGATCTTTCCACCTTAGTTTCCTACCGCTTGACGTCGGATCTGCAGTTATACGTAAGGAAACCCGGTAACCTCCTCGTCATTGAGTGATGGTATATCTAAAGTTGTTGTAGTCTTGGTGATTAAGTACCAAAATTTGTGCCGGCCAGAGTGGCTGCGCGGTTTGAGGCGCCATGTCACGGACCACGCGGCCCCTCCCGCCGGAGGTTCGAGTACTCCCTCGGGTATGGGTGTGTGTATTTGTCTTAGCATAAGTTAGTTAAGTTACTTTAAGCAGTGTGTAAGTCTAGGGTCCGATGACCTCAGCAGCCTGGGACCTTAAGAATTCACACGCATTTTAACATTTGAACCAAAATTTGCACCTTAATTAACGAATAACAAAATATTGTTTGATGAAAGTGTAGTTCTGGTGGGCTCTTGACCGTTTAAGGTAATACTCCGCTGTTGTTATTACGTTTCAAGGAACAATCTTATTTACGCGTATATTGCAGTGTTTAAATGAATACTTAAGTGTTGAGTTTAAAAAAAGGGAAAGAATACTGACAGGTCTTCCTGTTTCAACCTTATGTTTCATTCTTTTACATAATTTGAATGTGCAATCGCAAGTGTGCTGTTGTAGTTGATTTATGTTTCAGTTGGGCGGAGCGCAGTGTATTTCCTCCGGTATGGTGGGGCGTGGCAGCGGGGTTTGACGGCTTGGCCGTTGCCAGTGGAACTGTGTTTTTTTAGAGCGGGTTCCATGTTCTGGCCTTCTGTCTCGATCTGGTTCTTAAGTTGAGTATTGCTGTTCTCTTTGTTCCCGGCTCTGTCAGGTCGTTAAGCTTTGTAGCTCGTTCTTCCGCTGCCTTGGCGGATGCGCCTTTCGCTCGAAATATGAATTTAAACTTGTAAAATTGGGTCACTCTGTAATTAGTGCCCGATCAGATTTCTGGAGGCTCCGCTTTATTAATTCTGTATTCCCTTATCAGCCATTTTTGTCATATTTGTACCTTGTATGCTGATTGTGAAGTTTAATTCTTATAAAGGAGGGTTTCATGTGCGTACTTTCTCAGAGAATGTTTAGATGCCGAGGCGCTGTTTGTATTAATTGTTATTTAATTAGTGCCTATCTCTACTGGCATCAGTTGCATTATTCCTTGCCGGCCGGTGTGGCCGTGCGATTCTAGGCGCTTCAGTCTGGAACCGCGTGACCGCTACGGTCGCAGGTTCGAATACTGCCTCGGGCATGGATGTGTGTGATGTCCTTAGGTTAGTTAGGTTTAAGTAGTTCTAAGTTCTAGGGGACTGATGACCACAGATGTTAAGTCCCCTAGTGCTCAGAGCCATTTGAACCATTTGATTATTCCTTAGTCAGAAGTTCGTGTGCCCGGTGTCTTCATTGCCGAGCGTTCAAGTATTGGAAGTTGTCTTATTGTTACTCGTGTGCATTATGTTATGCCTTAATGTTAGACCTTGGTATGTATTTATATTGCAAAAGGGATGTCATTGTACAGGATAGTCTTGTAGGTTCAGAGTTTGGCAAGTTTTGATTGTATTAATTATTTACATCAATAGAAATTTTCTTAATGTTTTATGCATTTGTATACTGATTTCAACAGGGGTTTAAGAAAAAAATTTATTGCGCTTGTTAAATTGATCGATTTTATTTTATTTAAATTGTGCAAGCTAATAAACATTGTTTAACACAATCTGTGTATGTTTGGCCCTGCTGCTTCCTGTAGTATTAATGGACGCATATAGCACGTACCAGTTAACAAGGGTCAATACCGCTTCAATCTTATAAATACTATTCGGGTCGGATTTCCCCATCTGCATTACGAGTGCTATACATATGTTTAAGTTTCTGTCGGTCGTGAATTTAAAACCACAGCAAAAATACGATGAAGTTTTGCGCTGATGTGTTGGACAGTGTGTCTAGTACGCCCGTTGATCGTGTCACGCCCCACTTATCAGTTTGAGCGCACAATGACTACCTAAAGATGCGAAAAACAATGTACTCTCTCTCCAAATGTGAAGTGCGTGCTGCCCATGCAGCCCACATAACGTATCTGTCATGAGACACAGTAACGGATGGCAATGGAGTCCGCCAGCTTAGCTGAGTGGTAACGTGATTACCCACCACACAGCAGGTCCGGGATCGATTCCCGGTCGGGTTGAAGATTTTCTCCGCTCGTAGACTGGGTCTTGTGTTGTCATCATCACCGACACACAAGTTAGCCATCTGAAATACGACTTGCACCCGGTGGCCGAACTTCCCCGGAAGGGGCCTCTGGGCCAACAGTGCCACACGATCATTTCTCACGGCAAGGGGGCAGTATCTTTGGAGCACGATGCACAGACGATTATGATGCAGGCGGTCGGGAAAGGACGTTGAGTGTCAACCGATGATCTTGTTCAACGAGTGGATCAGGTGATTTCAGAAAGTCGTCTAGGAGGGGCAATTCAGAACATGCGAAGAGGAGTGTTATCATCAGGCATTGTCCTTCTTCATGACAGTGCTTGGCTGTAGTTTCAACTAAGACTTTCTGTAGCGCTTTCGGCGAGAAGTGTTTGACTGCCCACCACACAGCCCAGACTTGGCTCCCTCTGATTTTAATATCTTTATTCACATGAAATGCTGGTTATGAGGACTGAATTTTGGTACTGACAACGAGCTGCAGACCCGCGTAGAGAATAGATGGGCAGCAAAGGCGTCGGCCTTCCAGACGAGAATATTGCAAAGTTGGTACCACGCTACGAAAAACGTCTTTAACTATGTAGGGACGTTGCTGGAAGGTGCAATGAAATTTAGCAAATAATGTATTTTCACTTTTCGCTGTAGTTTCCATTTCGCCACCGGTCGTAACTTTAAAAATATATATATAGCCCTGATATTACCACACCTGTATCACCAGACCGTGAAATGAATTCTCGCTCGCACTCGTTCACCCCTAAATGGAAAACCAATGGATTGTGTACTAACAGACTCGCACTGGACACAAGTATTCGTGGAATGATTTCACGTAACCCACGCTTTCCTGTTCCTTGGCGCTGCAAAAGTAACGAGCTGATAAAAGCTGGAACCGCTGAGTAAGTAACGACCGCTTGCAAGGACTTCATGAGTCACACAAATGCGTAGGTACCTTTGGCATAACAAAGGGCAGACAGTGAAAGGTGTGACTAATCTCTTACGTCGTAAATTTCTCAGTAGTATGTCGCTCCGCTCTCTAGTTCGTTTTTTGTTTTACTGTTATATTTTCACTTTTTTGAGTGGCACAAAATACAATAGAAGAATGTCATTAGATACGACGAAAGTTATGGCCCTTCAAGGTAAATACACAATACGGTCGAAAATAGTGCTTTACAGCAAAGTAACTGAAGAAACGTCACATTTTGAATATTCATAGTGCCGGCCGCGGTGGCCGTGCGGTTCTGGCGCTGCAGTCCGGAACCGCGGGACTGCTACGGTCGCAGGTTCGAATCCTGCCTCGGGCATGGGTGTGTGTGATGTCCTTAGGTTAGTTAGGTTTAAGTAGTTGTAAGTTCTAGGGGACTTATGACCTAAGATGTTGAGTCCCATAGTGCTCAGAACCATTTGAACCAATATTCATAGTGATATAGCTCTAAAGCGTGGAACAGTTAACAAATTCTTCTTGAGTCATCAGTATTCTGACTGGTTCGATGCAGCTGCCACGAATTCCTCCCCTTCATCGCAGTGCGTCACTAGCAACCCAAGCTCTCAGTTAGTTGCTGGATGTATCCCAATCCCTGTCTTCCTCTACAGTTTCTACCTTCTACATCTCTCTCTAGCATCACTGAGGTTATCCCCTACTGTCTTAACACATGTCTTATCATCATGGTCCCTTCTTCTTGTCAGTATGTTCTATGTGTTCCTTCCTTCGCCGATTCTACGAAGAATCTCTTCATTCCATTTGGTTGATTGACTGATTTGGGGGAGGGAACCAAACAGCCAGGTCATCGGTCCCATCGGAACAGGGAAAGATGTGGAATGAAGTCGGCCGTGCCCTTTCAAAGGAAATAACCCGACATTTGCCTGAAACGATTTAGGGGAATCACGGAAAACTTACATCATGATGGTCGGACGCGGGTTTCAGCCGTCGTCCTCCTGATTGCAAGTTCAGTGTGCTAACCACTGCGACACCTCGCTCGGTTTCATTCCCTTTCTTATCAGTTCATCTGATTGTCAATATTCTTCTGTCGCACCAAATCTCTAATGCTTCGATTTTCTCCTGTTCCATTCTTTCCAATGGCCATGATTCACTACCATACAATGCTCTGCTGCAAATGTTATCTCTCCTGGAAGGCCTGTGTTTGATATCAGTAGATTTCTGTTGGTCAGAAACGTTCTCTTCCCTTGTATGCTTTGTCTGTCATGGTTGATTTTGCTTTCAGGGTAGTAGGATTCCCTTCCTTCGTCTACTTTGTGACCACCAGTTTTGATATTAAGTTTCTCACTGTTTTCAGTCTCACACTTCTAGTTACTTTTGTCTTTTTCCGGTTTACTATCAATCCATGCTCTATACTCATTAGGTTCTTCATTCCACTCAACAGATTCGGTAATTCTTTGTCACTTTCACTGATGATAGCAATACCACCAGCGAATACTATCATTGTTATCCTTTCACCCTGAATTCTGATCACACTCTTGAAACTTTCTTTCATTTCCATCACTGCTTCTTTTATGAGTAGATTGAACAGTAGGAGCGAAAGACTGCATTCATCCCTTACACTCTCTTTAGTCCGACCGCGTCGTTCTTAGTTTTCCAGTCGTATTGTTCCCTCTTGGTCCTTGTACACATCGTTTATCACGCGTCTTTCCCTATAACTTACTCGTATTTTACTCGGAATCTGAAATATCGTGCACTATTTTACACTGTCGTACGCTTTTTCTAGTAGACAAGTCCTGTGAGAGTGTCTTGATTTTTCTTCAATCTTGCTTCCATTATTACGCACAGCGTCAGAAGTGCTTCTCTAGTGCTTTTACCATTCCTAAAGCTAAACTAATCGTCATCTAACTGATAAAGTTTCTGTTACGTTATTCTACACTCCTGGAAATTGAAATAAGAACACCGTGAATTCATTGTCCCAGGAAGGGGAAACTTTATTGACACATTCCTGGGGTCAGATACATCACATTATCACACTGACAGAACCACAGGCACATAGACACAGGCAACAGAGCATGCACAATGTCGGCACTAGTACAGTGTATATCCACCTTTCGCAGCAATGCAGGCTGCTATTCTCCCATGGAGACGATCGTAGAGATGCTGGATGTAGTCCTGTGGAACGGCTTGCCATGCCATTTCCACCTGGCGCCTCAGTTGGACCAGCGTTCGTGCTGGACGTGCAGACCGCGTGAGACGACGCTTCATCCAGCCCCAAACATGCTCAATGGGGGACAGATCCGGAGATCTTGCTGGCCAGGGTAGTTGACTTACACCTTCTAGAGCACGTTGGGTGGCACGGGATACATGCGGACGTGCATTGTCCTGTTGGAACAGCAAGTTCCCTTGCCGGTCTAGGAATGGTAGAACGATGGGTTCGATGACGGTTTGGATGTACCGTGCACTATTCAGTGTCCCCTCGACGATCACCAGTGGTGTACAGCCAGTGTAGGAGATCGCTCCCCACACCATGATGCCGGGTGTTGGCCCTGTGTGCCTCGGTCGTATGCAGTCCTGATTGTGGCGCTCACCTGCACGGCGCCAAACACGCATACGACCATCATTGGCACCAAGGCAGAAGCGACTCTCATCGCTGAAAACGACACGTCTCCATTCGTCCCTCCATTCACGCCTGTCGCGACACCACTGGAGGCGGGCTGCACGATGTTGGGGCGTGAGCGGAAGACGGCCTAACGGTGTGCGGGACCGTAGCCCAGCTTCATGGAGACGGTTGCGAATGGTCCTCGCCGATACCCCAGGAGCAACAGTGTCCCTAATTTGCTGGGAAGTGGCGGTGCGGTCCCCTATGGCACTGCGTAGGATCCTACGGTCTTGGCGTGCATCCGTGCGTCGCTGCGGTCCGGTCCCAGGTCGACGGGCACGTGTACCTTCCGCCGACCACTGGCGACAACATCGATGTACTGTGGAGACCTCACGCCCCACGTGTTGAGCAATTCGGCGGTACGTCCACCCGACCTCCCGCATGCCCACTATACGCCCTCGCTCAAAGTCCGTCAACTGCACATACGGTTCACGTCCACGCTGTCGCGGACTGCTACCAGTGTTAAAGACTGCGATGGAGCTCCGTATGCCACGGCAAACTGGCTGACACTGACGGCGGCGGTGCACAAATGCTGCGCAGCTAGCGCCATTCGACGGCCAACACCGCGGTTCCTGGTGTGTCCGCTGTGCCGTGCGTGTGATCATTGCTTGTACAGCCCTCTCGCAGTGTCCGGAGCAAGTATGGTGGGTCTGACACACCGGTGTCAATGTGTTCTTTTTTCCATTTCCAGGAGTGTATATATTACTCTTATGAGGTACTTGTGCGCTTGAGCTGCCAAACTCATTGTGCAACAGTTCTATCACATATCCACGTTTTCTGTCTTGGGAATTGTTGGATGATATTTTTCCGCTTCTCCATGTCGCCAGTCTACGCACCAACCTGAACAGTCGTTTTGTTGCCACTTTACCCAATGATTTTAGAAGACTCCTATGGAATGTTATCTATCCCTTCTACCTTTTTTTATCTCTACCCTTCCAGAGCTCTTTTAAATTGTGACTCTAATTCTGAATCCCCTATGTCTTCCACATCGGCTCCAGTTTCTTCTGTGACTGCACTTTTAGACATGTCAACTACTTTTCCACTGAACTGCCTGCTGTGGTACTCCTTTTCGCAGTATCCACATCCTTAGCGAACTTCAAAAGCATCTATCATTTCTCACTACTTCAGTATCCCACTTTCTTCCTCACTGATTCTTCCGTACGACGCTCTTAAATTTCAGTCTATTTCTCACCATTACTAAATTGTGATCTGAGTCTACATCCGCTTCTTGGCACGCCTTACAATCCAATATCTGATTTCGGAATCTCTCTGACCATGTTGTAATCCATCTGGAATCTTCCTGTGTCTCCTGGTCTTTACCAGGTATACCTCCTTCTCCTGCGTTTCTTAAACAGAGAGTTTGCTATAACCATCTGAAATTTATTGAAGAACTCAGTTAGCCATTCTACTCTCTCACTGCTACTGCCAACTCCATATTCTCCCACAACCCTTTCCTCTGTTCCGTTCACTACAATCGCGTTCCAGTGCCCCATGATTATTAAATTTTCATCTTCCCTTATACAACGAATTACCTTTCGATACCCTCATATACTTTCTCTACCTCTTCATCTTCTAATGCCGGCCGCTGTGGCCGATCAGTTCTAGGCGCTTCAGTCCGGAACCGCGATGCTGCTACGGTCGCAGGTTCGAATCCTACCTCGGGCATGGATGTGTATGATGTCCTTGGGTTAGTTAGGTTTAAGTAGTTCTAAGTCTAGGGGACTGATGACCTCAGATGTTGTCCCATAGTGCTTAGAGCCATTTCAACCATTTGAACCATCTTCTACTTGCTAGGTCGGCATGTAGACTCGAACAACCATTGCGGGTGTTGGTTTGCTTCCGAATCTGACGAGTACAACCCTATCACATTCAAACTTCTGACATTCATAATTCAACTCGTAGAGTGTTATCCCGTGGTTGGCTAACCCATCTTTTTCTCATGGTCACCTCCCCCTTGGCAGACCCAGAAGGGGAACTAATCCGGAATATTTTTGCCAATGGATGGATCATTCTGACACTTCTCCATTATAGGCCACGTATCCTGTGAATATACATCGTTTGCCTGCAATGCAGTGATTTCCATTGACTTCTGCATCCTCAAGCCGTTGATCATTGCTGATTGACCCACCTTTTGGGGCAGTTTCCCCTTACCAATGGCAAGAGAGTGCGCTGAACCTCTGTCCGCTCTTCCACCTTCTTCAACAAGGCAACTTGCAGAACTCGGGTGACTTCTCAAGCTGTATGTCTTGGGCCACCACTGATGATCATTTTTATTCTGAATTTAAGTAGTGACTGAGTTCGGAGCCGGGACCCAAGATGTTTCGATTACTATTCTAAGACGTGATCCCTAAAACAAGTACTCAACACAATACTTAATTGCAAAACCCGAGAGGGTATAAAAATAAAATTTATAAAACTTTGGCGATACCATTACCGTTGTACGGAAGCGGGAGTTGGATAAATAAAAGGAAAAATGGCTCGGAGCACTATGGGACTCAACTGCTGAGGTCATTAGTCCCCTAGAACTTAGAACTAGTTAAACCTAACTAACCTAAGGACTTCACACACATCCATGCCCGAGGCAGGATTCGAACCTGCGACCGTAGCGGTCTCGCGGTTCCGGACTGCAGCGCCTAGAACCGCACGGCCACTTCGGCCGGCCTAAATAAAAGGAAAGATGACAGCAAAATACAAGCAGCAAAAATTAGATCCTTGAGGAACTTGAAGCGTTACGCAAGAAAAGAATGAAGGTGTGCGAAATTTTTTGAATGTACATGCTGTTAATAGAGAAATAGCTGAGTTAAGAGAGAGATGGAATCAACGTGTGAATAGAGTGAGGCATGAAAGACTAACCAAGAAAATACTGAAATGGAACCAGCAAGGATGGAGAGACACAGGCCGACCAACGAAACGATGGTCATAAACTGTGTGAAGACGGATCAGGGATACGCCTAATCCCTATATCTAAGTCTATACAGATATTCAGGCTTAACAAGATTCTAATAAGCTGAACATTAATTCTGTTTTAGTTTTTTTTCGTTATTTCCAACACCGGGACGCTGATTCCTGTAGCATTATTTTACAACAGTGTCAACAGTTTGTCTCCTATGACTCCACTGTCAAGCGGACTTCCTTCCTTCTAAATTTCCGTGGTAGGAATGAGTATTTGTTAATAGTTGATTTCTATCCTTTTTTGTATTTCGACGGATTTAAAAAATATAAGCATTTGCCCCGTGAAACTTTACGAAACGTTTGTAGGCAAGTTTTGCCGCCCTTTGGGAGCATGAACGTTGAATAATAAATTTGCGGTGCTTTCGGTATTCCAAAACGAAATTTGCATTGTGAGTAGATTGTGATTGTGTATACCAAAAAAAAAATCAAAATTAGCATTTTTTCCGTACTTGTTTAATTACTCATATTTTCTCTTTTAATGAGTGCCACACGTATCGAAAATGCATCGCTCACTGTAACAACTTTCTTGCTGCAATATTTAAAGACATTATCATGTAACCAGCTTTGGTGCTGTGGCATTTTAAAGAAACGTTTTTCACTTTTTTATAAGTCGTGTTAAAATCATGTTTACTAAATAAAATCCGCAATCTGAAACTCCCCTGCAATCGTCACCGCGAAGAAAAGAGAAGAAGAGTGTAGCAGAAGGATTGGGTGTGACGCAGAAAAAATACGCAAAATAATTATTACATTATTATTTCACTAAGCCGCACTCATTAGCATAAAAGATGAAATACTCCGCCAGCTGGTCTCGTAACAGAGGTTCAAATTAATTTATAAACAGTAATGGCATCTGTAAAAAGTGTGATGTTAGGAAACAGAAATTTGAAGAGCCACGATTATCACAGAAATCATGATTATCTCTTAAATTATTCCCAATGGTGTTTCTCCTATCACCGTTTAGAGATTGTTCTTCATTAGTACAGTAAACGAGAAGGTAAATAATAGACAATGTGTAGTATGTTTATTTATTTTTCCCTTCTAGCCCTGCCATTCAGTCAGCCATTGTCGACAACGACTTACCGAGAGGGTAGCGGTGGGTAGCACACTGGACTCGCATTCGGGAGGACGACGGTTCAAACCTGCGTCCAGTCATCCTGATTTAGGTTTTCCGTGGTTTCCTTAAACCGCTTCAGGCTATTGTCGGGATGGTTCCTTTGAAAGGGCGCGGCCGATTTCCTGCCCCATTCTTCCCTCATCCAATGGAACCGGTAACCTCTCTGTTTGGTCCTCTTCTCCAAATCAACCAAGCAATCGACAGCAACTTAATATTTCCGGAAACACGTCAATCGTGGTTTTCCAGTGCCTTTGAGTGTCACAGAGCATTGGAAATTTCGTAATAACCGGTTATGTGGATTACTTCATGTTCCACATTTCTTGAAAGCTCAGCGTTGGACCAAAACTCAGGTATTCCCAAAATCGTTCACTTCAGAAAATGAGAGAAAGTCTTGTTCTACGACTAAAATAGCAGCGTGTCAGAATTGTAATCAGTCAATTAATACAAATACGTGGGAGTATTATTTTGTAGGTATATGAAACTGTATGATTGGATGATTACTGGCAGAAGTAAAGTTGTGAGGACGGGGCGTGAGTCGTGCTTGGGTAGTTCAGAATAAAAAAAATAAAAAACAAAAAAAAGTTGGTAGAGCACTTGCCCGCGAAAGGCAAAGGTCCCGAGTTCGAGTCTCGGTCCGGCACACAGTTTTAATCTGCCAGGAAGTTTCATATCAGCGCACACTCCACTGCAGAGTGAAAATCTCATTCTGCATGATTACAATTTAATTCGTAGGAAGGGTACTGGGAAAATAAAATCAGTCTATGCGGGACGTTGCTTACCGTCGCCCGTGCGACCCTTGCTAGAATATTGTTCAATTGTGTGGGGCCCGTATCAGATAGGACGTTCATAAGAAATTGAAAAAGCACAAAGAAGGGTAGCGCATATGGTCCCAGAGTTGTTTGAACTACGAGTGAGCGCCAAGGAGACGCTGAAAATCCTTAAATAGAAGACTCTTGAAGATACACTCCAACTAAACCGTGAAGCCGAGAGCAAGCATTAAGTGATGGATCTATGAAATACTACAACTTCCTCGTATCGCTCTTGCAGGGACCGCGAAGACAAGATTAGACTACTCACCGTGCCTAGAGAAGTATTTAGGCAGTAATTCTTCCTGTGCTTCATCGCGAACCGTATGAGAAAAACCTCTACTAAGTGTTACAATGGCAAGTACTTTCTGGTAGTCACTGCACTGTGGTTTGCGCAGTACATATGTACAGGATGTTGCAAAAAGGTACGGCCAAACTTTCAGGAAACATTCCTCACACACAAAGAAAGAAAATATGTTATGTGGACATGTGTCCGGAAACGCTTACTTTCCATGTTAGAGCTCATTTTATTACTTCTCTTCAAATCACATTAATCATGGAATGTAAACACACAGCAACAGAACGTACCAGCGTGACTTCAAACACTTTGTTACAGGAAATGTTCAAAATGTCCTCCGTTAGCGAGGATACATGCATCCACCCTCCGTCGCATGGAATCCCTGATGCGCTGATGCAGCCCTAGAGAATGGCGTATTGTATCACAGCCGTCCACAATACGAGCACGAGGGTTCTCTACATTTGGTAACCGGGTTTCATAGACAGGAGCTTTTAAATGCCACCATAAATGAAAGTCATGAGGGTTGAGGTCAGGAGAGCGTGGAGGCCATGGAATTGGTCCGCCTCTACAAATCCATCGGTCACCGAATCTGTTGTTGAGAAGCGTACGAACACTTCGACTGAAATGTGCAGGAGCTCCATCGTGCATGAACCACATGTTGTGTCGTACTTGTAAAGGCACATGTTCTAGCAGCACAGGTAGAGTATCTCGTATGAAATCATGATAACGTGCTCCATTGAGCGTAGGTGGAAGAACATACTGACGAAACTAAAATGAGCAGTCACATGGAAATTAAGCGTTTCCGGACACATGTCCACATAACATCTTTTCTTTATTTGTGTATGAGGAATGTCTCCTGAAAGTTTGGCCGTACCTTTTTGTAACACCCTGTATATGAAGATGTACACTATGAGAGTAAGCCTAGAATTAGGCCGTATTTCTTCATCCTTTTATGTAAACAGCGAATAAATAACTAATTCTACAATTATTGTTAGCCGGCCGAAGTGGCCGCGCGGTTCTGGCGCTGCAGTCTGAAACCGCGAGACCGCTACGGTCGCAGGTTCGAATCCTGCCTCGGGCATGGATGTGTGTGATGTCCTTAGGTTAGTTAGGTTTAACTAGTTCTAAGTTCTAGGGGACTAATGACCTCAGCAGTTGAGTCCCATAGTGCTCAGAGCCATTTGAACCATACAATTATTGTTATGTTGACACTTTACTCTTCATCTAATATGAATTCCTGAAGGTAAATCATATGATTATTTTGTTGTGAACTCCGAAACATACCATTACAGCGTGATCCACGTCCTTTTACGATTAGCTCTTGAATTGCAGAAAGAAACTTTCACATTGCTTCGATGTGTGCAGCATTATCAAACTTCCTGATGGATAAAAACTGTATGCTGTCAGTAACCATACTGTCCAAGCAAGGCTGTCGATAAGGAACCCTAACACTTCCACTGAAATGTGCGTTCTACTGCGAGATACTTGGGAAACAGTTTAACATTATCTTGATGCGTAAGCTAAGAGAACTGTTATTTGTTAACCCAAAATTGTGTTTGCTAGGACACCGCTTACCGTTAGCCACCTGTAGTTCGCCATTTAGAGAAAAAAAACCCTTAAATTTTGCAGATCTGGAGAAATTTTTTACTGTTTATTAACTTCATATTTAAATTAATTAGAAGTTCAAAAGTAACGACGGAGACTAAAATCATTTATGCCAACTACGTCGTTAGTACCACAGGACAAGGCACATCATGAGAACATTTCTATTGTTTTAAATATACCAACTTTCGTTTGAGTGATACGCCATCATAATGAAGACGGCCTTTGATGAAGAGCTTCTAATCACATTACTTTATAATGATTCACTCCACTGAACCCGAGAATTACCAGGTTATTTCGTCCGACCCCGGTAGCTGAGTGGTCAGCGCGACGGACTGTCAATCCTAAGGGCCCGGGTTCGATTCCCGGCTGGGTCGGAGATTTTCTCCACTCAGGAACTGGGTGTTGTGTTGTCCTAATCATCATCATTTCATCCCCATCGACGCGCAAGTCGCCGAAGTGGCGTCAAATCGAAAGACTTGCACCAGGCGAGCGGTCTACCCGACGGGAGGCCCTCGTCACACGCCATCATCATCATCACTAGGTTATTTCAACTCCGATGGAGTTTACATCCATCATGCGACAAAAAATGGTTCAAATAGCTCTGAGCACTATGGGACTTAACATCTGAGGTCATCAGTCCCCTAGAACTTGGAATTACCTAAACCTAACTAACCTAAGGTCATCACACACATCCATGCCCGAGGCAGGATTTGAACCTGCGACCGTAGCATTCGTGCAGTTTCCGACTGAAGCGCCTAGAACTGCTCGGCCATCAGGGCCGGCCATCTTGCGACACTTGGATTCAATATTCAAGATCCTGAAGTCAAGTGCATGGGTACCACACATTCTAAATGAAACCCATAAAACCAGGACGGCTGGGGTGACCGAGCGGTTCTAGGCGCTACAGTCTGGATGTGTGTGATGTCCGTAGGTTAGTTAGGCTTAATTAGTTCTAAGTTCTAGGGGACTGACGACGTTAGAAGTCCCATAGTGCTCAGAGTCATTTGAACCATTTTTTTCTTCTACGTGAAATTTTTCCCCCGAATATAACAACTGCTAACATTTCTTGTGAATAAGCCAGACGCCTTATGGCTACGACTGAAAAGCGACGAACGAACCTATACAATATATGACGCTGGTGACATAAATAATGGAGCTGCCTAAGAGTTTCGTCTATGTTCTATACACCCCTCCTTCTCCTCCTCCTCCTCCTCCTCCTCCTTCTCGTCCTCCTCCTGCTCCTTGCCCCCGCTCCACATTTTACCTACATTTTCTCCTCATACAGTTTTAGCTATCAAATCGCCTTCAAGAAAACCCCAATACTGACTAAGCATCTCTAAAAAATTGCAAGTTGATTTCTTCAACCACACACTAGCAGATTCCTTCAGCCACAGAACACAGAACATAGGCAAACGTCGAAAGGCAGAGAGTTATGTTTAACAGAAAACAGCATGTTACTGATTTAATAGTGCATGCAGTTCCTCTGAAATTAAAACTTTTTCGACGACCCACACCACAAATTTTTCCATGAATGTAGTAGTAACGACATCATTAATCTTCTGCACGGTTTCCGTGCAGTCTGCCGCACGACGAGTCCCAGAGTGTAACATTCATTATCAAGTAAGTACTGAGTGGGAACGACGTTATCACATTCGTGTCAAACATTATGCTTTAAACAATTAAGACGAGCCTTACAACTGGTAATAAACTTTTCCATGCGCCACAAGTTCGCTTCAGAATCCAGTGACCTGTTCTCACTAGAAACCACGAACGCATGCAAGGAGGGAATTAAACAGTGGCACTGACGTTTATCTACACACTATGATATGTTACAAATGTATGTGAAAATAGTTTACAATTGACTTTCTATCTAGAGCTACATGAAATGCTCCTGAATACTTTACTACACATCACGGTAAGAGGTTTTCGTATATTTCGTTCAAATGTTCAAATGTGTGTCAAATCTTATGGGACTCAACTGCTAAGGTCATCAGTCCCTACGCTTACACCCTACTTAACCTAAATTATCCTAAGGACAAACACACACACCCATGCCCGAGAGAGGACTCGAACCTCCGCTGGGACCAGCCGCACAGTCCATGACTGCAGCGCCATAGACCGCTCGGCTAATCCCGCGCGGCGTAGATTTCGTTTTGTATTCTGTCTTTATCTGAAAAATCGCATCTTTCACATCTGAAACTTCATTCCCAATTCTCTCGATATTATCCCATCCATGTTCAAAGTTAAGTATGGCAGAGATATGTGTGAAATGGGTATATGCGTGCTATCAGATCAAAATTGTCCGGAGACTTATCAGTGACCCCTAATGTAGGAAGTGTCCACCATTTACCTTCATGATGGCTTGAACTCTGTAGGCTACACTAATAATGAGATGTCTTATGATGAGGTGTCTTATAATGAGGTGGTGGAATGGAACCACACTCTTCCTCAAGAGCCGAAACCAGGGAACGAATGTATTCTATTCAGTACGAGCCCGACCTCTGGGCAGGCAAGTGCATTCAGGGATGTTATTGTCTACTAATCATTCCCCCACAAGTGCTGCCGTATGACAGGGTGCGCTGTCACTCTAATACGAACGTGATCATCGTCTCCGAACTGCCCCTCTACTGTATGTATCACACAGTGCTGTAAAATGTGATCATAGCCACCCGCATTTACTGTTTTCTTAACAGCAATAAGGGGACCACACCATAACCACGAAAAACACCCCCATACCCTAACACCTCTTATTCCATACTCCATTCTTGGCACTATATATGATGGCAGGTATCGTTCTCCATGCATTCGTTAAGCCTAATCTCTTCGACTGGATTTCCACAGGATATGGCGTGATTCATCACTCCAAATAACTCGTATCCAGTCACCCACTTTCCAGTGGCCTCGCACCTTACGTCACCTCAAGTGTCCCTTAGCACTGGCTAAAGAAATGTGTGACTTATGAGACGCTGCTCGACCACTGCAGCCCATTCTTTTTAGGTCTGTACAGACAGTCATTGTGCTAGCTAGACGGCAGGTGGCACTTTGGAACTCACGAATGATTCCTGCCTCTGATTTTGTGCGATTTTTTACAATCACCTTGAGCAATTCCCGACAGTACCTGTCCGTCATTACATGACGTCTGTCTGACCTTGGTTTAGCTGGGGTTCTTCCTTCGCATTTCCACTTCACAATCACATCACCAGCGGGCAGATTTATAAGGATCGAATTGTCCCTGACGGATAAGTTACTAAGGTGTCCATCCCCGGTAGCTGAGTGGTCAGCGCAACAGAATGTCAATCCATGGTTCGATTCCCGACTGGATCGGAGATTTCTCCGCTCAGTGAGTGGGTGTTGTGTTGTCCCAATCATCATCATTTCATCCCCATCGACGCGCAAGTCGCCACGTGGCGTCAAATCGAAAGACTTGCACCCGGCGGGCGGTCTCCCCGACGGGAGGCCCTAGTCACACGACAACGTTACTACAGTGACATCCAATGACTATTCCACCTTCGAAGTCACTGAGCTCTACCGAGCGAGCTATTGTGTTGTTATTGCTTCTCTAGTAAGGACACAATAGTTATTCCTCTTTTCAAACGAGCGTTCCGCCTCTCGTGACACCTAGCGGTCAAGTCCCATTACAAAGTGATGTCCGGGTATTTTTTGATCCGATAGTGTTCTACAGTCTACGATAAAATGCATTGCCATAACAGAAATGAAAAATACTTGGAATGAATAACGTAATAACGAAGATGGCAGGTTCGAGTTGGAAGAGCAGTAGCGGTGCATTCACCAGCTTCTAGCACAGCAGCTTTGTGTTTGTTGGAGAGCGGAGAGCACCGTTGTTGGAGCAGCCTACTCACACAAAGATAGACGATGTGACTCTGAATCAACCAGTCAGAAAACTGACGACTCAAAAACAAAGAAAAAATTAACCACAGGCATTGTCCAAGTGTCGATGGGAGAACTTATGAAAATACGATATGTCGTAAATGACTCCCACTAGAATCCTGCAGCAAACGCCACTGATAGTCCAGTTTACCAATTTTTCAGTAAGCATTGTTACATTTAAAAAAGTGTATGTTTTTCAAAAATACATTTTCTGAGTACCATTACAATCTGCTGATTGTTTAACAAGACGAGCCCTTGGCTGCCAATCCATTCTGTGAAAACCGCACGTCAATAGCAAGTGTCTGTGAGATCACTTTAGGAAGTCTACAAGCCATCGTACTTTGGGTTCTCGGATTCCGTTTATTAGGGAAGATTTCCTTGGTCAAATGACAGCCGTCCATTAGTTCTATACAACTACGGCGTTTCATACGTCTTTCCCGAGTTAGTCAGGTGAACCTTTGTCAATAGGTACAGTTCTTCTGAGCTTTTGCGCATCAGCTTCCGCCTTGAATTTTGGGACCAAATATTTTTTTCGGTTTTTTGTCGTTCTATTTTCTCAATGTACTATTAATTATAACAAGAATTGGATCTGAATGCAGCATTTGCAGTCGATAGCAGACAAAAGTATTCGACGTACCAGCTGCGAAATATAAGTTAAACATATTATAATTGCTTTTATTTTTAAGAAATATTCAAAATTTATTTTGAACTAATATCTTTTCATCACATGTCATAAAGAAAAAGAAACTGATAACGTTCTCCCTTGTCAACAATTATCTCAGGACTGCTTTCCTAGGTGTGGGTTATTACTTTGAGGTAAACAAAACATCGACAACCAACCATAGGAAATTTTAGTATCGCCATTGCAGTGAGGTGACATTGTGCCGCATCGAGTGATTGTGTATGAGAGTTCGCAGTCAGCTTTTTTATTTAGCGGTAGGCTAGACAGGACTGCCAGCGTCAGCTCCAACAACGTCAAATGACTGTAATCAACTGCATCCACGACCAACGACACGATCGATGCCCCAGCAGGTGATGAAGTGCCTTGCATGAGGCCTAGGAGCGAAGAGTCCCACAGTAGCAGTGCTTCCGCAAAATGAAGCTCTGGACATGTCCTTACATCTGATTTCACAGTTCGACTCTTCGTCTCGCCAATCAAATTACTTGTTATTATATTTCATTACCGCCCTCTTTTCCAACACTAAAAGAAACACACACTAGCCAGGTAAGTTCTTTTCCAAAAGCTTTGCAACCAGGTTAGCCTATAGTGGAGGGATGTCTGCAAATCTCTGTATTCTGTTTTGTGAGAAACCTCGTCAGCTTTCTTTGAATGTAGCTATGCTTATGCAATTATCACTGACCCTGCAGACCAACAAAATGTTGAGTACCAGCATGTCCATCCGGGCTCTACGGTAGAGCTCCTGGTCGCCTGAAATGCACTTGTCTGGGGAAACACTTCCTCCTGTATCAAGGCAGATTCGGGTGCTCTAGTGTGGATACCCTGTAGTGTCGACTTGGACGAAGCGTGAGAAAAGAGTAGGAGGATTGGAAAGGGAATGTCAAAGCCAAGATTTTTTGAAAATTGTTACCAGACTGAGAAAGGAACAGCTGAGCTGAGGAAAAGGTGAATGCATTTAAAGCAGGAAGAATGACAAAAAACTAAAAACCGATGAGAAGCCACATCATGCAGACTCACGTCCTCGCTAAGCGTACTTCATCAGCTCCTCACTGCGCACGCACCACACAGTCTCACATCAAAAATTAGCTACCTGTCATCTCGTCACAACCGTAACACAATATCTCACTTGCCTTGTATCCTAGCTGTGTTTTCGCAGTCTCCTCTCTTGTTGTTGCTGTCCGTCTCCATAACAAGTTACCCCCATCTCTGCCTAAAATTCAGTGCTCTGCATCACTCAAGAACAAACTGAAGCTCTTCATTCTTTCAGTCCCATAATGAGTAGATCGTGTCTTGGATTGTCTTAAAGAAGGAATGACAACAAAGTCGAGAAGAACCGCTAGGGAACCATACCATGCAGAGTCACCTCTTCGCTATTAGAACCTACTGGCTCATACGTTTTCCTCTGCTCACTGCATATCGCACGGGGTTAAAATGGCTCAAAAACAATGCCACTGCATGTTCGAAGCGTGGAATGAGGTCTCCTACAGTGGTGACGGCAGGGAACGTGTGCCTCGAAAATCCTTAAGAGGATGACAACTTGGGATTAAAGTATGGTTCTGATGCACCTCGTGCTCTCTTATAATCCATATAGGAAGCAAAAGTTTGATCGTGTGTATCTTTATCTTCACTCACGGCAACCTGCTTGGACTAACATAATCATTGGGCGCTATGAGTGCTGAAAAAGTTACATTGACTGATAGGTTGTACAGCATGGTCTTAGAAGTTTATGGCAGTTTACGAATAATTCGAACATAGCTTGAGACGATGAATCCTGCTTGCAACAGTACACCGTCCGGAATGTTGTAGAGGCATTCTCGTGTAAAGGATACTTGCATAGGATGAAATGATGTCAATTATAACTCCACTATCGTTCTACAGTTAAACGACGATACAGGAGCGTGCTGTCTGATCGTCTACGAGATCTATGTATTCGCCGACAACACACCTAAAGGGCGGCCTACGTCTTCAGCAACATATCGCACTCATCCCTCAAACCACCAACCATCATCCCCCCCCCCTCCTCCTTCGTCACCAATGAAATACGTCAGAATAATTTGAAAAAGACTCCACAGAACTGAGGAAGGAAAGAAGGGAGATCAGAGTTTAACGTCTGATTGAGGACCAGTCCAGCATGCGCATGTTCGGAATGAGGAAAGAGTGAGAAAGGAATCGGCCGTGTCCTTTCGAAAGAAATCATTTCTGTAGCTTTCTGAAGTGACTTGAGGAAATCACAGAAAACCCTGGATCGCCAGAGATATGAACAGCCATATTCCATGGTGGGAGTCCATTTCCTTGCCAACTGCAATACCTCTCCCGGAACCGATGTGAGGATGCCTAAGTGACTCTCCACACAGTATTATCTTAGTCGTGTCGCCATCTAGTGAGATGTGAGGACAATGGATCCATCTTCAACCAATACAACGAGGTATTACTTAATACAGGAAATGAATGTTCTGTATGAGACCGTGATAAGTGTGAATATTTTGTGAATAAAACTGTCTAGATCGCTTATTAACGTTTTTATATTTTATTGCGAGTTTTCGACCACTGCCGTCATCAGATATCAAAAAACTTAGAACTTGTAAAAGAAGGTTCTACGTCAGTACTAGAAACTATGCCTAATCATAGGCTAGGAAGCTTAGAACTTAAAACGAAGTTCTGTGTCAGTACTCCAAAACTACGTCTAGTTGTAATCTAGGACTAGGAATTGTTTTTACTACTTACACATAAGCTTCTTTATACCTAACGATGGCAGTAGCCGAAACTTCGTAATAAAGAAATTTTAAAAAGTAATGTAGACAACTTTATTCACAAATTAATCATGTATCTACAACAGAACTACCTCTCCCATGCCATCCAGTATGGATTACGGAAATATCGATTCATGTGAAACTCAGCTCGCACTTTTCTCACATGAGACTCAGACATTACTATCAAAAGTGCGATCGTAAGGAAGTGTGTGAGACAGGGATGCAGCCTATCACCGATGTCGTTCAACCTGTACATTGAGCAAGCAGTAAACGAAACCAAAGAAAAAATTGGAGAAGGAATAAAAGTTCAGGGACAAGCAATAAACACTTGGAATTTTGCCGATGACATTGTAATTCTGTCAGAGGCAACAAAGGTCTTGGAGGAGCACTTGAATGGAACTGACAGGGTCTTGAAAGGTGCATATAAGATGAACATCAACAAAAGCAAATGGAATGTAGACGAATTAAATCAGATGATGCTAATAGGAAGCGAGACATTAAAAGTAGTAGATTAATTTTGTTATTCGGGCAGTAAAATAAGTGCTGATGGCCGACGTACATAGAATATAAAATGAAGACTGGCAACGGCAAGATAAACGCTCCTGAAGAAGAGAAATGTCTTAAAACCGAACTTAGATTTAAGTGTTGGGAAGTCTTTTCTAAAGATATTTGTTTTGAGTGTAGCCTTGTATGGAAGTGAAACGTGGACAGTAAACGGTGCAGACAAGAAGAGAATAGAAGCTTTTGAAATGTGTTGCTCAAGATTAAAGTTGGATAGATCATGCAAGTAATGAGGGCATGTTGCTTGTAACTCACGTCACCTACAGACGCCATTTTGAAACCGTCCTGTAGCTACACTATCTGTCGTGAGTGACGGAAACTTGGCACGTTCGCTCAGGAGACTTCAAATAATACATGCGTAACGTTTCGCAATCGTAGCATTCTTTTCGGCTGAGAAAAAAAAAGCGGCGCATTACTTTCTGGGCAACCCCTGGGAAGTACCTTCTGCCATGTACTTTACAGTGGCTTGCAGAATATGGATGTAGATGTAGGTAGAAGTGACTTATTGCTGGTGTGTGATGGTCATGAATAACGATGGCTCCCCGTCGCTTTCAGAGTACTGTGGAGTTCGTGCTATGACGTCTCGCCGTCAGCGTCAGGGCAACGCGAATGCTAATGCAGTTGCTCATGAGAGTAAACAGCAAGTAGTAACACAAATAATGCGCGTCCGGTTAGCGGTGCGGCCTAACGCACGGCTTTCCAGACGGGGAATGAGCGCCTGGTTCCGGGCACGAATCCGCCCGGCGGACTTCTGTCGAGGTCCGGTGAGCCGGCAGTCTGTGGATGGTTTTCAGGCGGTTTTCCATCTGCCTTGGCGAATGCGGGCTGGTTCCCCTTATTCAGCCTCAGCTACACAATGTCGGCAACTGCTGCGCAAACCAGTTTTCTCCACGTATGCGTACACCACCATTACTCTACCGCGCAAATATAGGGGTTACACTCGTCTGTGACGTTTCCGGAGGGAGGGGGGGCACCGGCACCGGGGCCCGAACCGCACAATAACCCTGAAAGAGTGGTTCGGTCTGGGGCGGCGGAGGGGTGAAGTGGACTGCGGTAAGCATCGTGGGGTTGTGGACCACTGCGGTTGAGGCGGGTACGGAGCCTCTCCGACGTTTCTAGGCCCCCGGTTAACATACAATACAATATGATAGAAACAATATTCCATTTTCGTGTGAATAAATCTTATATGAGGTTATCGTATCTAGCTACAGTGTGTATAGGTCAAGCGAAGGAACTGCGTGCCTGGGAATGAAGCACCACTGTGCCGTCTTGCACTTCAGAGCTACTCCTGTACTCACGGCGAATGAAATGTTTCACAGTATGTTTTAATGTCCTCTCTGGAGAAACACAAAAGAATACGGCCGACAGGTAGCACTGCACCTCAAGTAGTTTCAAAATGCGCCGTTCGCCTTTCCATCACAAAGTGGCACGATTGAGCTGCATTTTACTGTTACTGCTGACGCCGCTCGATACTTACGTCGTGTTATAAGAGAGTAGGCGACGTGCTTGGCGCTACAAATATGGAGCCGCAGCGTTTCCTGTTGCTGGAGACCAGTAACCCAAGCGCAGTTTCCCGAGTGGCGCGCCTGTTCTGCAGGCGTCTGCCTACACAGTCGCAGCCTTCGCACCTCTCCAGGTGTACGGCGGTGCCAGCGTGTGTGGGAGCCGCGAAGGCTGGCGGTTTCGAGAAGCGTCTGCAGGAAGTAGGGCACCGACCAACGCCCAACTTCTGCAACACTCACGCCGCTACGTTTCGCTCCTTCTCGAGTCTCTGTCCTGAGAGTTTAATGAAGTACGAAGCATGGCAGCCACGAACCCGAAGCGTGGTGCTCGACCCGATAGCAAACAGCTGGAACTGTGGTGTGTGAAGAGGAGAGGCAATGGCGCACTGTTACTAATGGACTGAGGGCAAGCGACTCTGCTGGCGAGGATCCGTGAATCAAGTGGTGCTTTACACCGGCGGCTTCCTCCACGCTGTTTGAGACGAGTAAAGCTGTCCTCACTCGAGCCGTGCTGGTGGACGGGGTCCCCCACTTGGCTGCAAGCGTTCAGAGGTGATACGTATGTGTTCGACAGTTTCCCAGTACCATACGCTTCCACGGTATTGGACATCTATGCCTACATACGAGGGTCGCAAGTTTAACAGTGACTACTATTTATTTACAACTTGTACAAAACAGAAATATGTTTCAAAGTTTTACTGTCCTTCACAGTAGCCACCAACATTGTGTGTATAGTTTCCTTGTCCTTGCCGGCCGATGTGGCCGTGCGTTTCTAGGCGCTTCAGTCTGGAACCGCGTGACCGCTACGGTCGCAGGTTCGAAACCTGCCTCGGGCATGGATGTTTGTGATGTCCTTAGGTTAGTTAGGTTTAAGTAGTTCTAAGTTCTAGGGGACTGATGACCACAGATGTTAAGTCCCATAGTCGGTAGCGTTCTCGCTTCCCACGCCCGGGTTCCCGGGTTCGATTCCCGGCGGGGTCAGGGATTTTCTCTGCCTCGTGATGGCTGGGTGTTGTGTGATGTCCTTAGGTTAGTTAGGTTTAAGTAGTTCTAAGTTCTAGGGGACTGATGACCATGGATGTTAAGTCCCATAGTTTTCAGAGCCATTTGAATCATTTTTTTAAGTCCCATAGTGCTCAGAGCCATTTTTCCTTGTCCTTCAGGATAGTTACCAATACTGTATATGAACCGTTTTCAGCGATGCAGAAGTCATAGTATAACCTTAGCAGCGCCAGTTGTCTTGATAATTCGAATGGAGCGGTCTATCGACTGATGAACCTATGTAACATTTCTGAAGCGAATGTAATGAAATGTTCCTTCAATTTAGAAATCAAGTTGAAGTGGCAAGGGTCTAAGACCGCGGAGTGTCGTGAACCGTACAGCGCTTCCCAGCCCCATCGATCGAACAAATCAGTCACAACCTGCGATACTTTCTGCAGGACCCGCCCATCATTTCTTACTACAGTGCTTTGACACATACAGGGGATAGGCAAAGTAATGTGAACAGTGTTAGTAATGGGATGGTTGTGCTTGACAGTCAACATCGCAGGTAAGGCACGCGTTCTGTTGGACTTTGCGTGTTCAGTACGGACTAGGCATCAGTGCAGGTCTTTTATTAGTAGTGCACGCTTAGTATTTGCATTCAGAAGCCGAAGCCGAGTTCGAAGCGCAATGAAGGGCCTAACAAAGTTCCAAACAACGCAGATCGGGGGAGGGGTGGGGGGAGGCGATTAGTTGGAGAATCAGTAACCAAAACCGCCAATTTGACAGCTTACGCGAAACATGGAAAGACATCATCGTGTAAACGTAGCAGTGGGCGCAAATCAAAACTATATGACAGATATCGTCGTACGCTAACACGAATTGTGTCAAAACAACACAAAACTAAGGAGGCTAAAGTGACTCTACAGCTCAATAGCCATCTTCGAGACCCTTATCTATCGACAGTGTTTGCCGGAAACTCCATAAAGCCAATATTCATGGACTACCTGCTATATCGAAACCATTAGTGACGTCAACCAATGCCAAAGAAGCGTAAAATATGGTGCCAAGAGCATAAATTCTGGACGGCTGATCAGTGGAAACACGCAATATCGTCCGACGAGTGAACGTTTTCGTTATTTGCAGCAACGAGCCGGGTTTACATCTGGAGAACGCCAAAAGAAGCCTACAATTCCGATTGCTCGATTCCAACGGTTAAGCATGGAGGTGGAAGTGTTACGCGTTGATCATGGTATTCTGCTGGTCCCATCATTACTCCCAAAGGCCGTGTTACAGCCAACGGTTATGTGAACATTTTAGGTGATCAGGTGTCCCCAATGATCCAAATGTTGTTCCCCAACAATGATGCCATATTTCAGGAAGATAATGCATGCATTTACAATACCGGGAAAGTACAATCGTGGTATGAACAGAATGCAACTGAAATGCAGCTTCTTCGCCGACTAGCACAGCCCCCTGCCTCGAACATCATGGAGCCATTGTGTGCGATATTGGGGCACCGACTCCGGAGCACATTTCCGCCTCCCTCGCAATTATAGGGGTTAGAAGAGGTTCCGATCGAAGAGTGGCATAAAATTCTACTGGAGACTATACAATTACTCTGCGCCAGTATTCCAAGAAGAATTGCAACTATAGTACGGGGTCCAACTCCTTATTAATAAACCATTGCCAAGAAAGTACATTATTTTGCCTATCCCGTGTATGTCGCAAGTGGTTACTGATTTGGGAAGAGCTGTACCATCCACCACACCCCGCAGACTTAACCCCTTGTGGCTTTAACTTGATTTCTAAATTGAAGAAAGCATTTCACGTCATTCGCTTTATAACTATTACATACATTCATCGGACATTAGACCACTCCACTCAAACTATCAGTACAATTGGCACTGCTAAGGGTATCCTACGACATCTGGCAACGACCAACATACAATCCTGGTGACTATTTTGGACAAGTTGTAAATAAACAGCAGCCACTCTTAAAGTAAGAACCTTCGTACATTCGGTGCAAGCCGCCTCACTGTGAATCGCAAAGCATATGGTATCACTATCATTTCTCCCCTTCACTGTTCCTTCCGTGAGAGATGCGTAGAAATAATGACCATAGGTATGCCACCGTACGGGCTCTACTATTTCTGATTTTCCAATCGCGTTCATATCGTGAGATGTATGTGAGAGAAAGTAATTCGGGTGTGTTGCCCGACTTTTTATTGGAACGAACGCTCCCGGAATCTCAATAGTAAATCACTCTTTGTTGTACAACACCTCTCTTGTAGCGTATCCCGTTGTAGTTTGTTGACAAGCTCCGTGACGCTTTCGCGCTTACTAAACGAAGCCGTGACGAAACGCGCCGCTCTTATTTGGATCTTCTCTGTCTGCTTTATTAAACTTACTTGGTAAGGGTCACAGAGTAATCAGTAATAAATCAGGAATCGGTGTCGTAAGCGTTTTGTGAGCCACGTTTTTAGTCGATCAATTACATTTCCCTAAGACTCTTCCAATGAAGTTCCGCCTGTCACCTGCTTTTAATTCTATGTAGTTATTCCACATTACGTCGCTCTGAGCCTCTCTGTTTCTAGGTATTTTACGTTTTTTACCGTTTTCAGTCATGTATCACCATTAATATTAAAACTTCACTGTACTCAATCTTCGGTGGAGACAGGTGGACTCGTGTGTCTGATAACCGCATAGGGAATAGAGCGTTTGACATGGAATAGTTACCTTTCCTAACAAGTTTTACAGGGTCGTCACTTGAATGAATTCTATCACTATACTGTACATTAACTTCGATTAAACTGAAGATAAGAGTTGATTAGAAAACAGGTTTCAATTCAAGAAAATAACTATATGTTCATAGACCTGAGAACTTCTTACTTAATTCTGGTAGAGAATCAGTTTGGGAAATACTTTTTAAAAATAAACTGACAGAAACACATATGATCTAGGTCGGCCTAGAAGAATCTCAATGGGAATTTGATAAATAGCGAGTGAGTTATTAACATAAAGAATACCTTTTACTATCATTTATTCTTGGATTAAGATATCCAATAAACAAACAAAGGAAGAAGCATATCATTAAGAACTTAACCTGCCTGGGAGTGTTGGTACTGAACACTATTGGAATGACGCACTGAATAACTGAACGGCTGATACGATCACTTCAAAATTAGGAATACATGGATCACACGCGCACTGACTGAGACTAACCATTCATCAAAGAGAAAGAAGTTATCCATAAATTCAAGAAAGAACCAAATTTAAAATTGGGTAGACAGAAACTAGACTCGATGGGTGAGTATTCGGATACAAAATGACACGGAAATTCACAGTAAAAATTACACGGAATTAGAATAACGGATAAAGAGAAACTAGATTCTGTGAAGAGTTCTTCCTAAGGTGGGAGTCACCGTAAATCAACAGTAGCCACGTCGCTATCCACTACAAGAAACACAGATTAACGGCAAAATCACGACAAAAAAGAACACGAGTCCAAACTATAGGGTACAAGAATTTATTTCAGACAAACATGTAGTAACGGCTATGCAACCCATGCACAATGAAATGCACTCAAAATCTCCACAAAACGCAATGAGATTTTAATATGACCACCGAATTGGTAAATACACGTGAAGTGCTCGAAACCAGTTACACGCCTGATTCAGAAAGCGAATCACACTCATACATACACGTGGCGTCATGCCCCTCTATCGCAAAGTTATAGACCACAAAGAACACACCAATACATTCCGAAATTTAAGAATTAACATCAATTCCTACATATGCAAAGAATCTCGAGCTAGTCTATAATATCTGAATTAGAGACTTAGTTAAACTTAACTTACGCATTTACAAAATAACTAACATAAGGACTAAAACTAGGTGCTACGTCCCTGAGAATTCCTAAGGCATTGAAGCTGCTAACCTTCTCCTCCGTCAATCCGGCATAGACAATATGCACGTTCTGCCTGTGCCAAACTTAACAAAGTGACGGATAATTGGTCGCTGGTGCCTGTCTGAACCACAACAGTTCCCCATAGCTTTACACAAAGTTTGGCTAAACTGTCCCTATATTCAGAGAAACATACCCCAAGGTCAAAGACATATACTCAAGCTGACGACAAACACGCTTCCGAGCAGACAACACCCAAGTATGTGGGAAAATAGGGTAGCGACGTAAATACATCACGATTAAATGGTTCAAATGACTCTGAGCACTATGGGACTTAACTTCTGAGGTCATCAGTCCGCTAGAACTTAGAACTACTTAAACCTAACTAACCTAAGGACGTCACACACATCCATGCCCGAGGCAGGATTCGAACCTGCGACCGTAGCGGTCGCGCGGTTCCAGACTGTAGCGCCTAGAACCGCTCGGACACCCCGGCCGGCCGTGATGATTACTTTACCGCATCAGTTAAGCCCTTAATATGTATACAATTAATATGGGAACCAATTTATAGATGAAGTACAGTTCGGATGTCGTAATGTAGTGTTGAAAAATCATTGTGGCTGCGAAATATAGCAGCTAGCTGACCATCTTCCTCTCAGTTTGAAAGTGTAGGTACACCGCCACATAACTGATGCTGTTAAGTAATGTAAAAGTGAGAATCTACTCCGAAAGTCAATGAAGTTACTTATGCAGATACGGTTCAATGTAACTGAACAGTATTACGCTAATGAGCCAAAACAATAAGACGACCTGCTTAATAGCTTGTTTGTCCGTCTTTGAAACGAAATACATCACTGATTCTGCGTATCAGGGATCCGGCATTTTGTTGGTAGGCTTGTGAGGTATGTGGCATTAGATTTCTACGCACGGGTCATGTAATTCGCGTAAATAATGGGCCGATGCTTGCATACACGGTGATAGCGCCCGATTGCAATCCAGATGGGTTCCATACTTACTTCTAGCGAATTCGTTCACCGAGCATCAACGTGAATTCATTACAGTGCTCCTCAAACCACTAGACGGTTCTGGCTCCGAGACACGGACGATTATACTGCTGAATGACGACATCGTCAGTGGGGAAGACATCTAGCATGAACGGATGCGGGTGGTTCGCAGGTGGCAGCGTATCTTCGATTACTACCACAGGTTCCATGCAAGCGCAAAATAATGTCTCCCATAGCACAATACTGCTCCCACCAGCCTGCGTCCGTAGCGCGCTGCACCTTTCGACCCGCCGTTCACCTCGATGACGGCCTTTGTGGAGATGACAGCGACTAGTGTAGCAAAACCGTGATTCACGCGAAGAGCCGACACGTTTCCATTGATCGACAGTCGAATCCTCAAGGTCCCGTGCCCACTGCAATAGTAACTGATGTCATTCGGTTAACATGAAATCACGTAGGGCTGATCTGCAGTGAAGCTTCATGTTCAACAATGTACGATGAACGGTGCGCTCCGAAACACTTGCGCGTGCATCAGCGTTGTGTTCTTTCGGCAGAGATGCCACTGACCATCATTTATCCTTCTTTACAGAACAGACAAGCCTCCGAACCGCACGTTGTGTAAAGAATCGTGAATGTCCTAGTTGTAGTTTCACTGTTCTTCCCCCGCTTTCCACAGATGCCCAAGGCAATAGTAAGCGAATATTCGGCCAGCTTCACCATTTTCGAGTCACTCGTCCACAGGCTATGCGTGATCATAATTTTCCCTTTGCCAGAGTTGCTTATCTCAACATATTTCCCCATTTGCATCCCACATATTCACTAGGGTGATCCCTCGTCCGTGTCTGCTCCGCTTACACACTTTTCTTACCACGCCACGTGACGTGGCAGCAACGCCCCCAGGAGGCATCAAACTCTGCGGTGGCGAGTGGTCCTAATGTTTGGGATCATCAGTGTATATCGCATTGCCTAGTTGTGCACCATACGTTACTTTTATAACGGTATCTTCAGCTTCAGTTGTAGCCTACGTCTGACTCATCAAAGGTAAAGAAGCCCATTCCTGAATCAAGGTACGTTATGTGGCTCCGCGATCCTGCACGGCGGAGCGAACAACACGTCTCTCCTCTCGGGCGCTACTCACTTGGGGCCCCTGAAATCCTCCATGACATTGAGTAAGGTCATGACGAACCCATTGATTCAATATTCGCGTGTCAGTCGTGGCATCCCTACAAACGCGAGCGGCAACTACACAGAACGATAGACCGCTAGGCGCTTCAGTCAGGAACCGCGCGACCTCTACGGTCGCAAGTTCGGATCCTGCCTCGGGCATGGATGTGTGTGATGTCCTTAGGTTAGTTAGATTTAAGTATTTCTAACTTCTAGGGGACTGATGACCTCAGAAGTTAAGTCCCATAGCGCTCAGAGACATTTGAACCAAACATGCAGTACACTTCATGCCAATTTGATGTTTTTTGCATCCTGCCTTCGTGATTTTGTAACTGAGATGTCCAGCTGTGTAATTTTTCTTTAAATTATTGTGTCAGTGACCAAAAAGTTTCGTTTCCCTGTTTTGACAGTTGGTATAAGGCTTCCTAGCTGCTTTATTTGCTTCAGATTAGCTGACAAACCTGTTGCCGTCGAGGTATTCATTACGACAATTTTCTATTAGAAACGGAAACATAAAATGAACTGTGTTTGTGGTGCAATATCAGAAAAATTTCATTTACATGTATTCGTGAAAATACCTTTGAAATTATTAAACAGACGTACGAAAAGTTATGCATAATGCACAAACTTATAAGTACAGCTGCTTGGTGTATCTACAACGCAATTTTGTTAACGTCTCTATGGCAAAGCCTCTTCATAGTTCTAGAGACAGCTGTTGTTCTCGCCTACAGCCGTTTGCGCTTCTAAGTTGGAAGCTGTCAAAAGCGCTGCCATGGAGTGGTTGAAATTGGCCTATTGGTTTAGGAGGAGATGGTGGAACGTACAGTACATACACACACGCATACATACATCCATTTCCGTAATATGTATGGATTATATCTGTTGGATTTTCTTTCTGTCCAGCTGGTCCTCGTTAACCTTCTTCAGATTTTGATTTAAGAAAGTAAGAAGGGGAAAGTGAAATTTTTTTACTTTTTTAATGAAAAATTTAATCGACAGGGAGGAATTGTTGTCAGACGGGGAAGCGATTGTCTGTGGAACGGAATATTGTGCAGAGTTAGACAAAACCCCACTTTCGCGATTCCATGCACATAATTAAAATCCATCTATACTAAATGTACGGCCCTCAAATAACCGACGTAAGGTGGGATTTTTTAAAAGTGTTACTGCTCATTGAATCATCATCTCTCTTAATACTGAAGAGAACGAAGAAAGATTTAATGTCTCATCCATAACAAAGTCACTTAGAAACGGAGTCACTTAGAACAAAATCGGCTGTGTCCTTTACAGACGGAACCGTCCAAGCATTCGCCTGGAGCAATTTAGGAAAATCACAGAAAATCTGAACCTAGATGGCCGGACGGGGATTTGAACCGTCATCTTCCAGAATGGGAGCCCAATGTAGTATCCACTGCACCACCTGGCTTTGAATATTATTTACTAGCTTAGCGCCCGCTGCTTTGCTCTCGTAGACTATATAGCCTCCATATTTTTTTTCTGTAATCGAATATTTGTGTTGTTCACATATTACAAGACCTTCTAAACTTTTCAGGCTAATTAAGGCCATAGAAGCGTGGTGTTTTCCGAATGTACTTCTGATCCAAAAGCAGTTCTAGTACCCGGAATCCAAAGTTTTTGTTCATCTTGCCTTTTGAGTTCTTGTGGAGATATTTCTATAGAATCTTTCATCCCTTACCACATATTTCTTTCTATCAAACCGCGAAAAGAAATACCAATTTCTATAGATATGGTTTTACAATTTTTAATATCAATGAATACTTTCTTAAAATCTGTCATCCCCTTTTCACCCCTTTAGGATTTAATTTCCAAAAACCCTGGAACACATATTTTTAAATTTCTGACCAAGAAGTCAAATACCAATTTTCATAGATGTAGCTGAAAAATTACTTCCGTAGTTCATTAATAATGATCTATTTTTTAAAAAACTTCCAACCGCTATTCCACCCCCATAGGGGTTAAATTTTCAAAATGCTGAAACAAGTTTTTCTTTATTTCTGACTGAGAAACAAAATACCAATTTTCGTAGGTCTAACTTGAAAATTGTCTTAATAACGACATACTTCCAAAAACCTTTGCATCCCCTGTTTCACTTCCTTAGAGGTGAAATTTCGAAAAATTCCTTCTTAAGCGACGCTTACAGTATAAGATCAATTCCCTTTCCAAATTTCAAGGTTCTGTCCTTAGCGGTTTGGCTGGCTGATAATGAGTCAGTGAGTGAGTTGTGTACAGAGATTAACGAATGCAAAAAATTCTGGAACTGTCCACCAGATATATTAGAAGGACCAGAAATGAGCCAATATGCTGCCAATATAATAGCGAATTCAAGTGAATTTTCCTGTTGCCTTCTGAGAACATAACAGATAGCTGTGACGGATGGCGTTAAATGAGAATTGCGGCAGCTGTAAGTTCTTCTTGCGTCATTTCTACGGGTGTTTCACAATTCATGTTACAGATTATTATGAGATTGTAGAGCAAACTTAGTAGATCACATTTTACATACTGACGCATGTTCGGAAACGGTTCGTTCGCATGTTACAGGGGAAACAAGACCTACGGACTTCAAAAGTCTGAAGGGGTTAAATCTGGTGATCTTGGTGGCCAAGTATGTGGTCCACCTCGGCCGATCCACCTGTCCCCGTAAACTACATTCAGATAGTTTTGGGTAAGAACTGCAGGGTGTACTGCCACGTCACCACGCTGGAACCACAATTCGTGCCGAATGTCCAATGGCTCATTTTCCAAAACCTCTGCCAGCACTTGTTGCAGGAATATCAAGTACATGGCGTTATGTGGGGAGGGAGGATGTACGACCCCTTCAGACGACCATTTCAGGTACCTGGCCAGACACTGAAGCCAAAGATGTGCTGCAATTTTCTTGTGCACGTGGCTTTAGGGTTTGCTTGACCCCAAATGTGGCTATTTCGAGCATTCAGAACATCTTCTCTGTAGAAATGCGCTTCGTCAGTGAGCAAAATTCGCTTTGAAAACTGAGGAAAACCCACACAACGGTGTAGAAATCAAGTAGAGACATTGACACGTGGTAGAAAATCCACCGTGATCATAGCGTGTATCTTAAGGGGGTGATACGGGTGGAGTTGCTGTTCATGCAGAACACGCCAGGCAGACGAATGAGACACATGCAAGTCACGTCCAGTGGCTCGGGTACTTGTCGACGGGTTCTCTTCCAGCTGATGAAGCACGGCACTGCTCCACCTTCTTGGGGCACCACGGTTTGCTCTATCGCTGGTGAATTTCACACTTTCCCCAGCCGTTGCTCTACTCCGGCAGACTTGGGATGAGATTGAGTCACACGATCTGGAAAATTCTCGTGGTACAGACGTTGAGCTTCTCTTCCATCACGGCGAGATCCACCGTAAAGTACACTACTGGTCATTAAAATTGCTACACCAAGAAGAAATGCAGATAATAAACGGCTATTCATTGGACAAATATATTATACTAGAACCGACATGTGATCACATTTTCACGCGATTTTGGTGCATAGATCCTGAGAAATCAGTACCCAGAACAACCACCTCTGGCCGTAATAACGGCCTTGATACGCCTGGGCATTGAGTCAAACAGAGCTTGGATGGCGTGTACAGGTATAGCTGCCCATGCAGCTACAACGCGATACCACAGTTCATCACGAGTAGTGACTGGCATATTGTGACGAGCCAGTTGCTCAGCCACCATTGACCAGGCGTTTTCAATTGGTGAGAGATCTGGAGAATGTGCCGGCCAGGGCAGAAGTCGAACATTTTCTGTATCCAGAAAGGCCCGTACAGGACCTGCAACATATTGTGACGAGCCAGTTGCTCAGCCACCATTGACCAGACGTTTTCAATTGGTGAGAGATGTGGAGAATGTGCTGGCCAGGGCAGAAGTCGAACATTTTCTGTATCCAGAAAGGCCCGTACAGGACCTGCAACATGCGGTCGTGCATTATCCTGCTGAAATGTAGGGTTTCGCAGGGATCGAATGAAGGGTAGAGCCACCGGTCGTAACACATGTGAAATGTAACGTCCACTGTTCAAAGTGCCGTCAATGTGAACAAGAGGTGACCGAGCCGTTTAACCAATGACACGCCATACCATCACGCCGGTATGACGATGACGAATACACGCTTCCAATGTGCGTTCACCGCGATGTCGCCAAACACGGATGCGACCATCATGATGCTGTTAACAGAACCTGGATTCATCCGAAAAAATGACGTTTTGCCATTCGTGCACCCAGGTTCGTCGTTGAGTACACCATCGCAGGCGCTCCTGTATGTGATGCAGCGTTAAGAGTAACCGCAGCCATGGTCTCCGAGCTGATAGTCCATGCTGCTGCAAACGTCATCGAACTGTTCGTGCAGATGGTTGTTGTCTTGCAAACGTCCCCATGTGTTGACTCAGGGATCGAAACTTGGGTGCACGATCCGTTACAGCCATGCGGATAAGATGCCTGTCATCTCGACTGCTAGTGATACGAGGCCGTTGGGATCCAGCATGGCGTTGCGTATTGCCCTCTTGAACCCACCGATTCCATATTCTGCTAATAGTCATTGGATCTCGACCAATTCGAGCAGCAATGTCGCGATACGATAAACCGCAATCGCGATAGGCTACAACCCGACCTTTATCAAAGGCGGAAACGTGATGGTGCGCATTTCTCCTCCTTAGACGAGGCATCACAACAACCTTTCACCAGGCAACGCCAGTCAACTGCTGTTTGTGTATGAGAAATCGGTTAGAAACTTTCCTCATGTCAGCACGTTGTAGGTGTCGCCACCGGCGCCAACCTTGTGTGAATGCTCTGAAAAGCTAATCATTTGCATATCACAGCATCTTCTTCCTGATGGTTAAATTTCGCGTCTGTGGCACGTCATCTTCGTGGTGTAGCAATTTTAATGGCCAGTAGTGTAACAACATATGGGTGTACTCTGCGAACGTGTACTCAGGCATCCTGTTACTGCAGTACTAGTCACCGTAACGTCAACTGACGCATCACCAGGAAGAATGTAAACAAGGCAGATGGAAAGAGAGAACACCACGTCACATCGTGTCATCGTTCCATTCATGAATGTGGGTAGCCTATCTAAAAGGCGAAATGCGTAAGAAACAGCTAGCGTGCGATTGGGGGCTGCTATGTAATACTTGATACACTAAGTCGTCTCTGCAACCTCGAGGAGTGTGGAACATGAATTGTGAAACACCATGTACACGCGGTGGCTCAAAAAAACTTTTACAAACTGACATGGCACATCGGGGGCACAACAGGGATCAGTAATCGCAGAGGAACCGGGGGTCGCAAACGTCACGGGAGGGCCCTACGGTCAGGTGTTGGCTGGCATCGTCGGAGACTTTCATTGGGCCGAACACTCTCCCGGACCGACTTGATGGTCGCTCGTATCTCGTATCCATGTGAGAGTTGTCTGCTGGAATACGCAGGGGCTCCGTCTGCAGGCAGCGTTTCCGGCCACTGGATTGGCCGCCATGGGCCAGTCACATGGCCGCCACAATCACCCGAACTGTTCCCAATCGATTTTTACCTGTTGGGGTATCTGAAAGACTGTCGCGAATGATAGAAATAGAGTTAAAACTCAAGTGAGATGTAGGCTTGGAAATTCTTGTTACCAGCGAGGCGTACGTGACTGGACGTAGCTTATGTGTACTGTTGACTCTGCTAACAAGAGCGGACTATGCCGCATCACGAGGCTCGAGAGCCGTCGCAAGATGCTTCCCTTGGACAGCGGCTTACGGCCTGTTCGTCACGTAGGCCTCACGCGCTACCGCGTGACACACACGCAACGCTCAAGAGTACTGGAAACTTCTAGAACAAGTGGTGCCGGGAGCATTACCGCTATAAATAGGCTAGCCGCCATACTGTTGGGACAGTGCTGGGGGTGATGGCAGTGATGGAGCAGCAGGTCGTTCGGTCAGATATGGTTTACCTGGAGTTCTGATGCTGTGAGATCGCAGTGCAGTGCTGCGTGACTACGAGGAGACTTAGACTTATTTCCATGTACTCAACAATTAGCCCGGGGCGCCCACCTCTGCTATATTAGAACTTAAACTCAGGGTTCAAAATGGCTCTGAGCACTATGGGACTTAACATCTGTGGTCATCAGTCCCCTAGAACTTAGAACTACTTAAACCTAACTAACCTAAGGACATCTCACACATCCATGCCCGAGGTAGGATTCGAACCTGCGACCGTAGCGGTCACGCGGTTCCAGACTGTAGCGCCTAGAACCGCACGGCCACACCGGCTGGCCTAAACTCAGGGAACTACGAAGGCAGTTAGCAGACTTTGTACATAAACCTGCATATAAAACGGTTGTGCCAACGATGCTTCCAGTGTATATATCTGCATACACGGATTTATGATTGCATCCAGTTTACCCTGAGATCCCAGAAGAGTTCCGTATTCTAACTCACCCAACAGCCCTCTTTTCAGTGGAGCAGGTGCACAGAAGGCAGCCCGCGACCACGAGACCTCCTATCAAGTAAGTCAAGTAAGTTCTTGCAGTCCTTCTACTCCCTCTCAGAACTTATCAGTGAGACACGACAAGACCTTGTGTGTGAAACACCTGTTACGTCGTCGGAGGACCTAGTGGGCAGGATTGCTGTGGCAGCAGGATATCTTCGAGATACACTAGCTATTTTTGAGAGGGTGCAACTTTGATGTCAGGCGCTTTTCGATGCATTTGGACAAAACTTTAAGCATCACATGTAGTGGGCGTCCATTTGTAGCATGTGACTAAATAACTGTAACGCCATTTAGTAGTCCTGGATGGCGTTTGCAAACCCCGGCTCCTATCTCATTACTGATCCTTGTTTTATGTCCGATGTGCCATACCAAGTTGTAAAGGTTTTTTTAATCGCTCTGTATAAGAGACGCTGTATCGTTCATTAGGCAGTCAGATGGCCCTCTTACTTACGTACAACGGCTGGACAATATCACTTTTCAAGGGCACAGCTGCTATTACTTGACGTGAACATACGAGTGAACTACTGCACGTGTTGGTCATGAGGAGTTGCGTCACGTCTTATATCCCTCCGTGGGGAACTTGATACAACCAGAATAAATGTTCGTGCTCCTTACGTCATGTATTGCACTTTTACATGTACTCGTTTAAGGCAATAAACCTAATGGGTTCTTCATAGCGGTACAATATTGCCGATAATTTAGTTTCTCTTACTCATACTTTACATTTATCACTGCTTTAAAATTGAGAAAAAAATAATTATTGACCTTTTTGTGAGTAAATTGATCTTCTTGAATGTCATAAAGCATTTTACATAAATTCATTTTAAAAACTGTATGATACAGCTTGTAAGGAATTAAGTCGCGCCAGTAACTAAGATATTGCTTGGCCCGCCAGGTTAGCCGTACGATCTAACGCACGGCTTTCCGGATTGGGAAGGAGCGCCTGGTCCCCGGCACGAATCAAATGGTTCAAATGGCTCTGAGCACTATGGGACTTAACATCTCAGGTCATCAGTCCCCTAGAACTTAGAACTACTTAAACCTAACTAACCTAAGGACATCACACACATCCATGCCCGGGGCAGGATTCGAACCTGCGACCGTAGCAGTCACGCGGTTCCAGACTGAAGCGCCTAGAACCGCTCGGCCACCGCGGCCGGTGGCACGAATCCACCCGGCGGACTTGTGTCGAGGTCCGGTGAGCCGACCAGTCTGTGGATGGTTTTTAGGTGGTTTTCCATCTGCCTCGGCGAATGCGGGCTGATTCCCCTTATTCCGCCTCAGCTACACTATGTCGGCGACTGTTGCGCAAACAAGTTCTGCACGTACGCGTACACCACCATTACTCTACCTCGCAAATATAGGGGTTACACTGGTCTGGTGTGAGACGTTCCCTGGGGGGGGGCAGGGGGGGGGGAGTGGGGGGGGTGTCCACCGGGGGCCGAACCGCACAGTAACCCTTGTTCGGTGTGGGACGGCGGAGGGGTGAAGTGGACTGCGGTAGTCGTTCGTGGGGTTGTGGGCCACTGCGGATGCGGCGGGAACGGAGCCTCTCCGTCGTTTCTAGGCCCCAGGTTAAAATAAAATACATACATCACCAGATATTGCTTCGTTTTTATGCACATGATTTGAAAATACCTGTAGTTTTTTTAAAAAATGAATTTACCAAGCTTGCTTCAATCAAAATCAGTCTTAAATAAAATTTTAAAAAATCACATGTCTTCCGCCTGCTCACAGTTCACGTCCCAATCAGCCGTATACTTAACGTGTTGGGAAGGTATGGGCTGTCAACTTTCCCGTAGTCAATTAATGACTAACAGCAACGCTTACAGCTCAAATACTTGGTGACACTCATAAAATGGCTGTTGGAAATAAGTGTTTCTGAACATCAACATTGTCAACTAAAGGGTTAAGAATGGTAAGGGTTGAGAACAATATGAACCCTAGGATAGGCACCACAAACCAACCTGGTTCTCCTATTAGGTTCAGGGTTGAACATAAATATGTAAAAACCGCTAGGAAAGCATGATTGAACATAAATGAACACGCTAGGCAAGCCTGTAGATTGCACTGTTGTATTTAACCACGCACGGCAATGTGTACTGCCCTCAACACGTTGCAAATGTCAGTCGGGGTGAAAACTACGTAATGTGTAGTCGTCAGTGCACTATGTCGCAGCTCAGTGCTCTCGTAGTGGGGGAGGGGGGAGGCAAATTGTTGGTGTTCGTGTGGTGGGTACTTCCATAACTAAGGCAGCCAAAGGGTTTGGTGTACAATTTCCAATTTGTATTTGTATCCCATAAAGGGAAAGCGGAAAAACATCATCCGCTAAGTCACGATGTGGACGAAAGTTTATGCTGAGTGATTGTCACAGACGGCCATTGAAGAGGATTGCAACGAAGTCACTGCTAAATGGTTCAAATGGCTCTGAGCACATGGGACTTAACATCTGAGGTCATCAGTCTACTATAAGTTAGAACTACTTAAACCTAACTAACCTAAGGATACCCACACACATCCATGCCCGAGGCAGGATTCGAACCTGAGACCGTAGCAGTTCCGGACTGAAGCGCCTAGAGCCGCTCGGCCAGAATGGCCGGCGAAGTCACTGCCGAACAGAATCTCGCACTCGTGAACTCTGTCAGCACCAAAAGAACCCGAAGGGAACTCCACGAGCAGGGAATTTCAGGGCGAACTGGAATCCCAAAACCAACCATCAGTGATGCAGATGCCAGTAACAGGAAAACGTGGTGCCCAAGGTGCATGGGGCAACAGAAGAAGTGGTTTGTTCGGATGAATCTTGTTTCACACTGTTTCCAACTTCTGACCGAGTTTCTGTCCGTCAGTTACAAATGGCAAGGGTTCGGTGATGATTTGGACAGCCACGTCTTGATATTCCATGGGCCCTATGGTTACACCGAAAACGCAATACATTACCCGTGCCTAACACGGTGTAGGAAAATCGTTGGCATTCATACCAGCTTCCAGTCGCCAAAGGATAAATACAGGGCTGGTATGGTTTTAAGGGAATCTTATACCATTCTTCCTGCAAACTAGTGGCAAGTTCGAGACCGATAATCGAGCTGGAAAGCGATCACGCGCCCTTGTCTGCAGAGTAGACCCCGAAGGGTCAATAATATTGAGATCTAGTGACGGTAGTGGCTAGTCGAGATGCTACACTCCATCTTCAAGCGCACAAAACCAGTCCTAGACAATGCGAGCTGTTTGAACAGGACCCCTGTAGTCTTGGACTACAGCGTCGCCATTCGAGAAGAAACACTGTAGCATATCTACATCTACATCTGCATGGGCACTCTTCAAATCACACTTAAGTGCTTGGCAGAGGTTTCAACGAACCACCTTCGCAATTCTCTGTTATTCCAATCCCGCATACCGCGCGGTGTAACCGCGCGGTCTCAGGCGGCTTGTCACGGTCCGCGTGGCTCTCTCCGTCGGAGGTTCGAGTCCTCCCTCGGGCATGGATGTGTGTGTTGTCCTTAGCGTAAGTTAGTTTATGTTAGATTAAGTAGTGGGTAAGCTTAGGGACCGATGACCTCAGCAGTCTGTTCCCATAAGACCATACCAAATATCTGCAAATTTTCTATCTCGAATAGCGCGCGGAAAGAACGAACACCTATATCTTTCTGTACGAGTTCTGATTTCCCTTATTTTATCAATCTGGTCGTTTCTCCCTATGTAGGTCGGCTCAATGAAATATTTTCGCATTCGGAGAGGAAAGTTGGTGATTGGAATTTCGTGAGAGGATTCCGCCGCAACGAAAAACGCCTTTCTTTTAATGATATCCAACCCAAATCCTGTATCATTTCAGTGACACTCTCTCCCATATTTCGCGATAATACAAAACACGATGCCCTTCTCTGAACTTTTTAGATGTACTCCGTCAGTCCTATCCGGGAACGATTCCACACTACGCAGCAGTATTGTAACAGAGGACGGACAAGCGTAGTCCAGGCAGTCTCCTTAGCAGATCTGTTACATCCTCAAAGTGTCCTGCTAATAAAACGCAGCCTTTGATTAGCCTTCCCCAGAACACTTTCTATGTGTTCCTTCCAATTTAAGTTGTTCGTAATTGTAATTTCTAGGTATTTAGTTGAATTTACGACCTTTAGATTTGACTCATTTATCGTGTAACCGAAGTTTAACGGATTCCTTTTAGCATTCATGTGGATGACCTCACACTTTTCGTTATTTAGGATCAATTGCCAATTTTCGCCCCATGCAGTTGTCTTTTCTAAATCGTTTTTCAATTTGTTTTGATCTTCTGATGACTTTATTAGTCGATAAATGACAGTGTCATCTGCAAACAACCTAAGACGGCTGCTCAGACTGTCTCCCAAATCGTTTATATAGATAAGTAACGGCAAAGGGCCTACAAAAGTACCTTCGCGAATGCCAGAAATCACTTCTGTTTTATTCGCTGTCTTTCCGTCAATTACTACGAATTATGATCTCTATTGCAGGAAATCACGAATCCAGTCACATAACTGAGGCGATATTCCATAAGCATGCAATTTCACTACAAGTACAATTTCACTTCTGTGGTAGAGTGTCAAAAGCCTTCCGGAATCAATCTGAAATCGCTTGTCAGTAGTACTTAGCACTTCATGCGAGTAAAGGGGTAGTTGTGTTTCACAAGAACGATGTTTTCTAAATCGATGTTGACGGTGTTTCAATAGACCGTTTTCTTCGAGGTAATTCATGATGTCCGAACGCAATGTATGTTAGCATAGGACAGACCTGATGAGTCAAAATTGTCACACAGTAATTGGCAGTAATGAGACCCCTTGCGTGGTAGGCGGTAACGGTGCCGCTGCGCTACGGAGGCGGACAGCATCTGCATTTCTGTTCAAGCATGCATTTCTCGCGGTGCTTCCACGTTTATGTCCAATTTCTGTATTTTCTAGGAGAAAAGAGATACATAAATGCTGATATTTTTAACTGCACTTGATTAAGGATGAGTCGTCACTCATTTGGAAGTTTTCTAACGAGTCTTGAAAATTTTTGAATACAGTAGTGTGTGAGTAGTCTCTTCGTACTTTTTCCTACAATTTGGGTGATCCATACGTATGAAATAAAAGTCTTGTACACTTTAATTGGCCTGTATGAGATTTTTATAGATCTGTTCTTGAGCAATTTCTTCGTCTTCGTCCATGTGAAATCAATAAAAATATTACAAAGCTTCTAATAGCCTCACTTTCTCGTATTGATGAAATCAGAATAACTGATTTATAGGCACTAAAAAAGTTAGGAAATTCAATGTTTGATCGGATCTGCAAAGCGTTGTCACGCGTACATGAAGACTCGACGGTGAAAATCGGTCATCGAGATCCAAATTTCATCTTCCTCAAGTAATGTAGCGTGTAAAGGTTGTGATTGATCCACGATAGCAGATCGTCCGGTAAATGGTGTCTCGATGTAATTCTACCAAGTTGGCTATCTCTTTCACTCGCACAAAACCAACTGCTGCGTCATTCTCAACTTGCAGTTGTGATTGTTTGATATGTAGAAATAACGTAACCGGGTTGTAGAGTCCCTAATTAGCATGTGGCAGTTTCGTGCAGCACTGCTGCGATAATAGTTTACTCTGCATTCAGTAGCTTTATATTTCCCGTCTTATTGCTGTCTGCTGACTTTTTTACTTTGCAGAAGCCCTATATACACATACAGGGTGAACCCGAAGTTATCAGACAAAATTTCGGACGTTATTTAAGGATTTTTTTCTGAGTATTTTAGTATAAGGGACCCTTGGTATCAAGAGGCTCGTTACAGAGTAACTGTCTCGTTTGAACCATAATAAGGTGGTTGCGGTGGTCCTGTTCTATGGCCAGCTCTGTTATCAGATATGTCACGAAAGCGAGGGGTAAGTGTGTTTACGAGATCCTGCCTCGATATTCAAATCGGCCTGGTTGCTAGGATTGTCGCACCTACGGTAGCAGAACACCAAACTCTTGAAATTCTTGAACGTGTAAGGCAGAAGGCAGTACGTCGCTGAACAGTCTGCCATGGCCATTGTGATCTACATTTTGGACAACATTTATAAGAGAACAGCTCTACAATTGTTACGCACTGCACGGTATACTGGCGGAACCGTTTGTGATATAAAGCTACATGTTTCCTTCGAGGATTGTCGCGTAACTCTTAGACTTTTTGATGATTGCGTATTACAGGCTTTTCCACTGTTGGGTTGGTGTTTTCACAAAAACAAAGTTGATTGGAGTAACGGGTAAACCAAAATACTCAGAAAATATTCCTCGACAACCTTCGAAATATATTCCGTGCAGTTCACCTTTTATTGTCAATTAGCTTCTATGAAATTTCCCACGATTGGTGAGACCTCCTCTCGCAGCAGCAACAGATTGGAATGTTGCTGGAGAAACGTCGTTCTGCGGTAATGTACGTCTTCGGGAAATTCGTTATATAAGCTTAGCCCTGCGCTTGCTACACTGGTGACCTTCATATCTTACACAATGAGAGAGATAACACTTCGCATCCGGTTCATCTATCCGTGTAGGTTCTCCTCGAGTAGCGAGTAAATAAAAAGGTGTTACATTCAAGGATCGTACAGTAGCTACTGTCTTAAATGAACTTTGTACACGGAACTACAGTGACGGAAAAAAAATCGCAACACCAAGAAAGAGTTGTGCGACATAAACGAAAGTTGGGAGGCGTGTTTGTACGTCTCAAAGACGATGTCTATTCAGATTTTGAACCAGTCACGTAAGAGTGACGGTAGTAGCGCCACTATGAGGATACAAATCAGCTAGCCGGCCGGTGTGCACTTGCGGTTCTAGGCGCTTCAGTCCGGAACCGCGCGACCACTACGGTCGCAGGTTCGAATCCTGCCTTAGGCATGGGTATGTGTGATGTCCTTAGGTTAGTTAGGTGTAAGTAGTCCCAAGTTCTAGGGGACTGATGGCTTCAGATGTTAAGTCCCATAGTGCTCAGAGCCATTTGAACCATTTTGAACAAATCAGGTGTGGTTTACATACACGCTGTAACGATCATGAGCATTAGACACCATTGAGATTGGACGTAGTGATTTGATGCTAGTCAAGGCGCCATTATCAACAATTCACTGTGTTTGAACGAGGTCGTGTAACAGGACTACGTTAAACTGGGTGTTTATTATGCGACATTGCTGAAAGACTTCGCAAGAATGTACGCAATGTACATGACTGCTGGAATCAGTGGTCACGACAATGTACGGTCACAAGAATCCAGCCTCCGGACGGTCACGTGGCACTACCGAGAGGGAAGACCAACGTGTTCGGTGTATGGCTTTAGCGCGCAGTGCTGCATCTGCAGCAGCAATTTTAGCAGCAGTTGCCACCACAGCGGAACAACGAACTGTTACAAATCGGATACTTTAAGGACAGCTACGAGACAGACGTTCTGTAGCGCGTATTCGACTGACATCAGACCACCGCTATTTACGACTGCAATGGTGTCAAGCGAGAGCTCACTGGAGGGCAAGATGGACGTCTGTTGTGCTTTCCGGTGAAAGCTGGTTCTGTTTCTAAGCCAGTAACGGCTCTGTATTGGTTAGAAGGACGCCAGCTGAAGGCATGCAACCAACCTGACTGCACGCTAGGCATACCGGATCTGCAACTGGAATTATGGTTTGGGGTGCGGTATCGTATGACAGTTGCAGCACTCTCGTGGCTATCCCACGCACCCTGACTGCAAATCTGTACATCAATCTGGTGATTCGACCTGCTGTGCTTCCATTCATGAACAGCACTCCAGGGGTGTTTTCCAGTAGGATAACGCTCTCGCGCATACCGGTATTGTAACCCAGCATGCTCTACAGAGTGTCGACATGTTGCCCTCGCCCAGTCTATCACCATGTCTCTCTCCAATCGAACACACATGGGACATCATCGGACTACAACTCAAGCGTCATCCACAAACAGCATTAACCGACCAAGTGCAACAAGCATGCAACTCCATTCCACAAACTGACATTCGGTACATGTAGAACACAATGCATGCTTGCATCCAACATTCTGACGGTTACACCAGTCCGTAATGTATCAGCACTTCACATTTGCAATGGCTTATCTCGCGCTTACATTAACATTTTGAAATGAAGTAAGTTATCTAGACAAACATATTTCCGAAATTTAATTACTCTACGTTCAATATTTTTGGTGTTGCGATTTTTTCCTTCAGAATATGTTATCCTGGAAACCTATGAATGTAACATCACCACCCCGTCTGGAATAAAGTACCACTTTGCAGACTGGTGGACATTCTGACCCCGATTACGTCTGATGTGGCACTCTGACTAACCTACCAGGGACTGAACCCCCTGGCACGCCGACCAGGTTCCTCGTTACCGCACGGATGTATTACATACTAGTTGTAATATTCGACAATATTCAGAACTTATTGATTTTGGTGGAACTGGTGACTGGATTCATCTTTCCTTTAATAAACATTATACCACAAATTTCTTCGTTTTTGCCAGTGCCTTCGGGTGTTGTGTTCGGTGGTGTCCACGGAACTTCGCAATTGTTTGTCGCCTAAGCTCCTCACCATTACCTTTTGGTGGAAACAGGGTTGTTCGGATTTTTCTAGACAAACTTGAGATTTTTTTACAAACTTGATACTTCTAAATTAAAGAGAATTTGAAATTATTCGAAAGTAAGATCTCTAAAGCTAGAATTAACACATATGATCCAAGATTCAAATTTATATACTACAGTTACTATTTTATTATTATTCGTCCAAAATTGTTACAGTGACGTGGATAACACGGTATAAACAATTCCGAAATGCCGCAAAACACTTTATTTTTACCTTCTTGATATTTCTTCTCGCCTTTCACTCTCATATGTAAATCTTTCCTTCTTCTCTGTCGAGGTAATGTAGACAATGAAGGGATGCAAATGAGTAATTCATCTTCATTATTAATTCAGCTTCTGCGGTAGGCATTGTAATGTCATTCTCGCAACCGTGAGACACAGTAAAATATGAGCACACAGTACACAGAGAACCCTAACATGTTCACCTTTGTTAAGCTCTGAGTAAACCTAAGGTCATTGAGTATTAAACATGATATTCAGTTTCAGCTTCTGCTCGTTTTTCGTCACAGGCACTTAATTTCTCTGAAAACGAATCCATTTGTAAAAATGCTTCACTCACTTCTAAACGCACAATAACAACAATTCGATCGACTTCAGACTCGCCACTTTATGCTAGAATGGTTTTTGAGTGCAAGTTTGCCAACATCGGATTAAAAACTGAATTTTTACCTAATATTGCCTCTTAGTTTAGCGTAATGAAAAGACTTCATTATGTCAAATACTAACAGTTTTGGTGCAGGCGAAACTTTTACGCGCAGCCACAATGATTAGTCAGGAGTCAGGTTTTCAACAGGAATATCGGGACAGGTTGAGATACCTGGAAAACCTGGGTGGAAGAGGCCAACAGAGCACTGCCATTTGTGCCGAAACTCGAGAGCACAGGCACCAAATAACGGTCGTCAGCTCTGGTACACGAATAACAGCGCAAAGATAGTGATATAAGCTCCTAAGATTGGAGCTGAAGACTGCTCCAGACGAGCCTTTTCTTTAAAACTGCGTACCCGACGGTAAATTGAATCCAGAGCCTTTCGTTCGCAGGCAATGCTCTTCTTACCAACTAAGCTAGCCAGACACAGCTCACAAATCACCTTCAGAGATAAAATTGCCTTTCTAGAAAATTTTGTCGGAGACTGTGCTCCACCTCTAATCATCTCGATATCGACGGGACGTTAAACTCTAATCTTCCTTCCTTCACCTTCAGAGGAATCATCCTGGCATTCGCTTTAATCAGTTTAAGGAAACCGAGAACTGAATCTCTGTCCACCCGGATGAAAGTCCAGTGTCTTAACGTAATCCATCGAGGTATGCAGAGAGCTTCTCTGAAGTTTGGAGAGAATAATTGACGGTAATGAAGCTGTGAAGGTGAATCCTAAACAGAAAATATCATTTCTCTCAAATGTCTAGGCCTGGGGTAGTGTCCCTTCCCGACATAAAGACCTAATCGGTTAGAAAATGCTACAAATATGTTTGTTGTAGCCAGCTACAAATATGTTGCTTGTAGCCAGCACACTAGGGTTCCACCACTACTACCAATGCCACGTTGGGTATTGCAACAACAGCCAGAAGACGGCTATACGGGTAGCGGAGGACGTGTGGAAGCGACTGGGCGGTTTTTTAGGTCAGAGGGTCTCAGTAAACCAGAGAAAGAGCTTCCGACTCGATAGCTGAGTGGTCAGTGCGACGGAATGCCGTGTTATGATGCCCGGGTTCGATTCCCGGCTGGGTCGGAGAATTTCTCCGCTCAGGGACTGGGTGTTGTGTTGTCTTTATCATCCTCTTCTCATCCCCATCTACGCTCAAGTCGCCGAAGTGGCGTCAACTCAAAACACTTGCACCAGGTGACCGGCCTAACCGAAGGGAGGCCCTAGCCACACGATATTTCATTTCGCAGAAAGGGCGTCCGTCTAAAAGGGGCATGTAAGACACAGTAAGGTATTTGTAGAAACAATCGGTATTGTAGTTGTAAACTGTCGTAGCTGTGATGGAAAAAAAAACCCGAGCTCCAAGCCCTAATAGAAAGCACCGAAGGTCAAATAGTTAGGTACGGACAGCTGGGTAAAGCCGGAAATAAGTTCAACCGAAATTTTTTCAAACGACCTAACAGTGTTCAGAAAGGATAGGTTAAATACAGTTGGTGGTGGAGTATTTATTGCTGTCAGAAGCAGTTTACTTTGTAGTGAAATTGAAGTAGATACTTCCTGCGAAATAGTTGAGGTTGACAATCGGACTTAACTATTAATTGGATCGTTTTACCAACCCCTCTACTCAGAAGATATAGTTTCTGAACATTTCAAAGAAAACTTGAGTCTCATTTTAGGGAGGTACCTCACTCATACAATTATAGTCGGTGATGACTTCAATCTACCCTCGATATGCTGGAAAAATTATACTTTTAAGGCCGCGGCAGGCATAAAACGTCATCCGAAATTGCACTGAATGCTTTCTCAGACAATTATTTCGAACAATTAGTTCATGAGTCCATTCGAAACGTAAATGGTCGCGAAAGCATACTTGACCTCTTAGCAACAAATAATTCTGGACAAATGAGGAGCATCATGACGAATACAGGGATTATCGACCACAAAGCATTTGCTGCTATGCTGAATACCGTAACACGCACAACCATCAAAAAGAAGCGCAAAGCCGGCCACTGTGGCCCAGTGGTTCTAGGCGCTTCAGTCTGGAACCGCGCGATTGCTACAGTCGCAGGTTCGAATCCTGCCTCGGTCATGGAGGTGTGTGCTGTCTTTAGGTTAGTTATGGTTAAGTAGTTCTAAGTTCTAGGAGACTGATGACCTCAGATGTTAAGTCCCATAGTACTCAGAGCCATTTGAACCATTTTTGAAACGCAAAGTACATCTATTTAAAAAAGCTGATAAAAATGCTCTTAACGCCTTTTTAAGAGACAGTCTCCACTCCTTCCGATCTGATCACGTAAGCGTAGAAAACATGTGGAATGATTTCAAAGAGATAGTATCGACGGCAATTGAGAGATATATACCACATAAATTAATAAAAGATGGTACTGATCCCCCATGGTACACAAAACGGGTCAGATTGCTGTTGCAGAAGCAACGAAAAAAGCACGCCAAATTTAAAAGAACACAAAATCCACAATATCGGCAAAATTTTGCAGAAGTTAGAAATATAGCGCGTACTTCAATGTGAGATTCTTTTAATAACTTCCACAGCGAAACTCTGTCTCGGAATCTGGCAGAAAACCCAAAGACACCAGTGGGAAGACATAATCAATACCTTCACTGCGCGATAAAGAGTTATTAAACACGGTTTTCCTAAACTCCTTCACCAAAGAAGACGACGTAAATATTCCTGATTTGCAATCAAGAACAACTGCCAAGCTGAGAAACATAGAAGTAGATATCCTTGGTGTAGCAAAGCAGCTTAAATCACTTGATAAAGGCAAGGCATCCGGTCCAGATTGTATACCAGTCAGATTCCTTTCAGAGTATACAGGTACAATAGCTCCATATTTATCATTTATATACAACCGCTCGCTCACAAAAGGTTCCGTACCTAAAGACTGGAAAATTGCTCAAGTCGCACCAGTATCCAAAAAGGGAAGTAGGAGTAATCCGCTGAATTACAGGCCCACATCACTAACGTCGCTTTGCAGTAGGGTTTTGGAACATTTACTGTGTTCGAACATTATGAATTACCGCGAAGAAAACGATTTATTGATACATAGTCAGCACAGATTCAGAAAACATCGTTCTTGTGAAACAAAACTAGCTCATTATACTCATTAAGTAATCGAAGTTACCAGTGTTATCGACATCGAGTAAAACAGAAGTACTATCCGTGGTTCCCCTAGGAGTGTTATAGGCCATCTGTTGTTCCTGATCTATATTAATGACATAGGAGACAATATGAGTAACCCTCTTAAATTATTTGCAGATGATGCTGTCATTTACCGTCTTGTAAAGTCATCAGATGATCAAAACGAATTGCAAAATGATTTAGATAAGATATCTGTGTGGTACGAAAAGTGAAAATTGACCCTCAATAAAGAAAAGTGTGAAGGTATTCACATGAATACTAAAAGAAATCCGCTAAATTTCCATTACGCGATAAGTCACACAAATCTGAAGGCTGTAAGTTCAACTAAATACTTAGGGATTACAATTACAAATAACATAAATTGGAAAGATCACATAGATAATGTTGTGAGTGAACAAACCAAAGACTGCGATTCATTGGCAGAACACTTAGAAGGTGCAACAGGTCTACCAAAGAGACTGCTTACACCATGCTTGTCCGCCTTGTTCTGGAGTATTGCTGTGCGGTGTGGGATCCGCATCAGGTGGGACTGACGGATGACTTCGAAGAAGGGCAGCTTGTTTTGTATTATCGTGAAATAGGGCAGATAGCGCCACAGACATGATACGTGAATTGGAGTGGCAATCATTGAAACAAATGCGTGTTTCTTTGCGACGGGATCTTCTCATGAAATTTCATTACCAGTTTTCTCCTCCGATTGCGAAAACATTCTGTTGGCACCCACCTACATAGGTTGAAATGATCATCACGATAAAATAAGAGAAATCAGGGATCGCACAGAATAATTTAAGTGATCGTTTTTCCCGCGCGGCGTTCGAGAGTGGAACGGTGGAGAGACAGCTTGAAGGTGGTTCATTGAACCCTCTGCCTGGCACTTTATTGTGAATAGCAGAGTAATTACGTAGATGCAGATGTGGATGAAAATTACCTGAAGTTTCTAACTTACGCTTTCCCGAAATACTGCGCAATTATCAGCAACGCCCGAGAGCATCACCAACATCACCTATGGAGTGAACAACATCCTGCCTGCTGTTATATCAGTAGACATGTGTGTCTGCAGCCACATATGCAAGAAGGGGCCAAGATTCTAAAATTGCCTTTTTTTATATTAGTGATGTTCTGAATCGATGAGTTAAGGCACGTGTCGTGCTCCAAACAATAAGTTTGGAATGAGGTACGAAAACGTGTCTCGAAACAGTTGCTAATTAGCAAATAAATGTTCTTTAAAGGTTTGAAGGAGATTCATTTCTTCTGTATGTGTGAAATGCGTAATTTTACGTTATTGAAGCAAATACATAGATGCCATTTTTTTTATTTAACGAACTACAGTTGCATCCGTAATATAACACTGCCGGAAAAAATTTGTGCAATTTTAATCCGATGACGGCATATGCTACTTGGGGGACAGAAGATGTACTGATAAAGGTTTCAGCGTCGGCCGACAACAGGTAATGAAGTTGCATAGCTACCAGAGCGCAGTCTATCTCTACCCTTCAAAAGCCAATTCTCACTTACAGGAAGCTCAGTGTGGTGCAAAAGTGCACCAGAGCGGCCTGAGCTGGCGAGGCGAGCGCATCGCTGCCGTTGCGCGCTACGCTAACTCGGCCGCTGAGAGCTCGTGAAGAGGTTTCTGTGCTGTGGGCGCCGCGGAGAGCAAATTGTCGTGCGTTGTTCTCACAACGCGTGCAGATTGTCGTGTTCCGCGCCTCGCAGCATGGGAAAGAAGGGTGTGCAGAGGAAACCTGCCGCTACGAAGGGTCCTTCGGTTGTGCAACTCACTGAGTTCGCCGACCGTGCAAGGAACTCCCGAGAAGACGAGTCGCGGCCTGTCCCCCCTTTGTACGTCAAGTGCAAAGGCGGGGTGGACAGCGCTGTTCGACACCATTACGAATTGCGCTCGGAACGAGGTGGTCTACGAGTCTGTCGATACAGACTCGCAGATCTGCGTTCGAGCTGCAAACGTGGCCGACCACAGGGCGATCAAGGTCGCAGTGCCCGACCACACCGTCGACGCGCCGCCAGCTCGTGAGAAGGCACCTTCCGTAGGAAGGATGAAGACGACCGAGGCACTCCTCAGGGGGTTACCCTGGTGCTGTGATGAGGCAGCGGTCCGGGAAGGGCTGCTGCAAGTCGGGTTTGGTAATGCAACCGCAAGATTGCACAACCGGACCAACAGGAAGAGAGCGCCGCTCTATGCCGTGACCGTGCAAACGGTCGACGGCGGGAGCGACATCTTCGACTTGCGGAAGTTGCTGGGCTTCCCGGTTACGACAGAGGCTCTCCCGACCGCCATGGACCCCAGCCCCAGTGCTTCAGGTGCCAGGGCGAGGGCCACGTTGCGAAGTATGCGTCAAGTGCTCAGGCGAGCACGACAGCCGCGCCTGCGACCGCGGCAGCAACGTTCTGCCGACTTGTGTCCGGTGTGGCGGCCCGCACGTCGCCAGTTGGCGCGGTTGTGCAGCTTTCTCAAGCCGCAGCCGTGCCGGGGGCGGCGAGGCGGCCGCGGCCGCGGCCGCGGCCGCACCGACGCAGCGGCAGAAGCGAAGACGACGTCGGAAACGGCGTAGGGCGCAAAACAGCCCGGCGCAGCAGAGGGACGGCGCAGCAGCAGCTCCACCTGCCAGGGGCAGAGACGACCGCTCGGAAACGGGCAGCCAGGACGCAGCCCGCGCTCCCGAGAAGAAATGTGGCCTCGAACTCGGCACCGCCGTGAAGGAGGCCACTGCAGCCCTCAAAGCCGTCATTGCGGCAGAGAGGGCTGCCTTCGCAGCCGCCGTGGCTGCAGAGAAGGAAGAGACCTTGAGGCAACTGCGAGCAGTCTTCGCCCAAGGCGCCAGCGCAGTAGTACCTGCGAACACTCCTGCGACCTCGCAGAAGGACGTTCGCGCGCCTCTCCCAGCGGTTGCCCCAGCAGCACCGCAGGTGAAAGGTGCATAGAAGAAAACCGCCGCCCCAGCTGAACCGGTGGCAACGCCGACTGCTGCGGGAGCGGGCCCCGCAACGGATCGAGAAGCCAAAAGGGCAGCCTTCATCGCACAAGCGCGAGCGAACGGTAATACTTCCTCCGACGCTGAACTGGCGCAGCTCTCCGAACAAGCGGAGCTCATGGAAGCTACATTACGGAAGGGCTGCGGCGTGCAGTAGAGGAGGACGCTGAACGGTAGCCGATCGCTGCCGTTCTGCACCAGCCTGATGAAGCTGCACCAAGTCACCGACGACAAGGCGCAGCAGAGGGCCAAACAGCAACGCATGAGTTGCCGCGTCGAACGCTTATGTTACAGGGAGGAAGCCACTGCGGCCGGCCCAGGAGACTACAAGCAAGTCCAGCCACAGCACCCGGACAGACCCAGCTAACGAACACGCAGCACATAGGTAACGATGCACGATACCTCACACTAACCTTACCTCACCTTGCATGCTCTGTCGCAGCTAGCAAGCCGCTACTGCCCTTACTACCCGTCCTACTGTCGCAGAGGTTTTTTTCCCTTGGCGCTGGCCTTTGCACTTTTTTTCCTCTGCTCTTACAACCGCTACCCTTCGATCGTTTTCGACCACTTCTATCTCCTGATGGACCATGTTAATGAGTAGTCTTACCCAGACGCATGGATAACATCACAGCCCGCATCCTGTGACGCCTGATTCAAAAACTAACATGCTTACGGAGGTGACAGTAGAACTTTTGGTTTGGTCACCACCTTAATAAAGGTGCAAAAGTGTGAAGCAAGCAGGCAACCATGCCACGGAGACGCACTCGTTCGAGTTTGAAAGCGGTCAAATTGTGGCCTTCTGAGTGGCGGGATGGTCCTTCCGGAGACCTGCCACACAAGTTGGACGTGCTGCAGCAGTTGTGCAGCGATGATAGTATCAGTGGTCACGTGAACATTCTCGCACCCGCAGATGAGATTCTGGACGTCCACGCAGCACAGACGGCCCCCAGCATCGTAGTATCGTAAGGGCAACAGTAGCACATCGTAGAGCTACCACAGCACTGGTAAGAGGGCTTGTAAGCCCAGATATGCCATCACTAACTGTTGCAAGCTGGCCATTAGCAGTGGGACTACGAGCACGCACATTTCTTGTCCGTCTTCCACTCACGCTGCAGCATCGACATCCACGGCTCGACTGCTGCCGTCAGAGGTTCACTTGGAAGATGAGATGGCGCACCATGGTCTCCAGTGATGAAAGCAGAACCTGCCTGCACGCAAGTGATGGTCGTCTGCGAGTACTACGTAGACCTGGTGAGCGCTGTCTCGTGGAGTGAATTCGTCCAAGACACACTGGTCCCTCCCCTGGCCTTACAGTCTGGGGTGCGATAAGCTACAACCCTCGACAACCTTTGGTGTTTCTGGAGGGGACGCCAAACAGCGCTCAGTACGTGCAGAATGTTGTCAGACCCTTTCTTTTGCCATTCTTGCAACAGAAAGGTGATGTGTTTCTCCAACAGGATAATCCTCGCCCACACATTGCCGTAAAAGTTCAGCATGCTCTGCAAGACGTGCAGAAACTTCCCTGGCCAACACGATCTCCAGACTTGCCTACAATCGAGGATGTGCAGAATGGGAAGGGACGAGAAGTGACTCGTGCGACTCGTCAGCTAAAAACTCTTACAAAACTACGTGATAATGTATCTCAGGAAAATACGATCTACTAGATGCCAGAATCAGCGGGCGGACGCTGTGGCCGAGCGCTTCTAGGCGCTTCAGTCCGGAGTCGCGCTGCTGCTACGATCGCAGGTTTGAATCCTGCCTCGGGCATGGATGTGTGTGATGTCCTTAGGTTAGTTAGGTTTAAGTAGTTCTAAGTCTAGGGGACTAATGACCTCAGGTGTTATGTCCCATAGTGCTTAGAGCTATTTGAACCAGAGCCAGCGCCTGCATTGTCACCTACTGAAATAAGAAAAGTAATCGGATAGACTGAGGAAATCTTGCATCAACCTTTCTTTGCTCACAAAACTTCACATCTGACCGTGTTATTCCATTATTTCAATAAATAATTGTTAAATGCTGACTGCGACAAGAAAACTTGAAAATACATGTTTATAAAGATTAATTTTTTTATTTTCTTTGAGTAACATGAGACCCAGTGCCGGAATTCAACGAGATGAATGAGGGAAAGCTTTCAAAAAAAATGCTCAAATGGGCTGGTCAACAGATTCTTAACGGGTTACGACTGAACTAAGACAGTTCTCGTTTTCTTAATTTGACGCACTGTTGTGCAGCCATGGCAACCAGGCTTCAGAACTCGTAACTCTGTGACTCCATGTTCCTCTGCGTTGCCCACCATACAGGTTGAGAATATCGCAACTCTTGGAGAAGGTATCTTTTCATCCTTGAAATGTCTCACTTTTTTCTCTGTTTTAGCAGAGAAAATGATATTTCTTCCTTCCGACTGATGCGTTTTGACCCGCTGATGGTGTGCAGATGAAGACACCTACAGTAGCACAATTGTGTTCTTTAGGGCTTCTTACAGTAGCTCTGTTATGTAAAGCAGGCATCAGTCTCAGAAATCTTTCAGACGTTCCTGATTATCTCAGTACCGAACTGCTTCAGCGTTGGAATGGTTGTGCATCTCATCGTGACTGTCCTCTTCTTCATTGGACCCGTGGTTACCTAGGTTCATGAGATTTCTCGTTATGTGGCTATGTCAAAGATCGTTTGTTCCTGGCTCCATTGCTACAAAATCTGGAAGAGTTGCAAGAAGGTAGGATAATTAATGTTGTCGTTGATATCGACCATAGCGTGTTGGGACATACGTGGAAAGAGTCTGACTGTCGTATTGACATTTGCAGCTTCACAGACGGTGCCCATATGGAGTACCTGCAATGCGAGTTAAAAACTTGGAGAGATTATCTGTACTCTGATATGCGTCTGTTTTCTGTACGTCTCGTAGTTTTCGCGCAGTGTAGTATGAAAGGCTGGAGGTACTTTTAAATAACCCTGTGATCACTCAGTTCATTAAACACATGTATCCTCTCAAACTAAAAGTAAATCAGTCTATCACCACGTAAATCATTTCACAACTTAAGAAGAACAAGATAGTGTTGTTACTGTTTGTTACGTTCCTATGTTCTACACGATACTTATGACTGATGTCACATTCCTTCTGCTGGTCCTTTTCTCGGGTATGTTCTACCTCTTGAGACTCATCAGTCCAATAGCGAAACCGAATACATTCACCAAAGCAGTTTATTTGTTGTGCTAAGCATCGACATAGTAAGTGTTTAGATATTTAAAGAAGACATAGTTCACCCAAGGATTGTTATTCAAAGTCTTGTTAAAGGTACTAACTTCGACCATGCAGCAGAACGCGAACGTACACTGTACCAACCCCGTCATAAATGTTTGCAGAACTACGCTGCCTGATAAAAATGTGGCGCTGCAGTGTATTACTGGTAAGAGATTTTAAGCGTCTGGCTGTTTTTGGTAAAGAATTAAAAAGTTGTCCTATTGTTTTGTTTTTAATACTGTTGTTGCTGTTCAAATTTAATGGTCTTTACGTTCCTACATGGCATACAACTTTGTAATAGGCGCCGTATGTCATGCTGTTGTGTTTTACTGATCAGTTGACTGTTTTTGGTAGAGGATTTAAAAAGGTAATAATTTTATTGATGACTTGTACGGTTTCACATTTAATAATTTTTACCTGCCAACATGGCATATAATTTTGTAATACGTGCCGTGTGTGGCGCTACTATGCATGTCAATGATTTTAAGTATTTGTCTCTTTTTGGTACAGATTTTAAAAAGTATTAATTTTATTGTGGACTTCTGCGGTTATTGTATGAATTGTTGTATTCTTCATGGTTGGAGAACATTTTAACAAATAACAAGGTTTCCTCTTTCCTGATAGTGCACTCCCATCCCAAGATTTCTTTACGACAGCGGAAGGAGTAAACCGCCAATTATCTGTATGCACTGCAAATGTACGTTGCACATTTTTTGACGTCTTCAGAAATGCCATTTTCGACTTTGTTATGTAAGTTTAAAACGATATGTTCTGTATCTTTGGCACATGCTTAAGAATCTGGTAATGACTGTATTATGCATAAGTGTAAATTTGGTTTTCTGCCCTGTAGATTGATTTTAAAATGAGTTTCGGCCCGAAACTAGTCATAGAATGAATAAAAAGTAAAATATTTGCAACTTGGACTGGTTTTTCGTTCTACTGATTCACAGAAGTTGCTGACCCAAGCTACTGATCACGCTGGAAGTTCGTAAAAAAAGAAGTGAAGCTTTCAGAAGTGGAGAAGGAAACGAAATAAAACTTCACACCTCGAAAGAGTATTCTACATTATTGGTCTGATTACAAACTCGGGTCAGATTTACAAATAATTCGGCAGTATGTGCCCACTTATCAGTATGACATTGTACCCCCTCTGCCCAGGGTGCGTACACTGGTTCGGTAGCGAAGGGTTTCATAAACCGATTGTATCATCTCCTGAGGAAGCTGGCCCACAACTGTTGTAACTGGTGCTTGATATAGGGCATACTGACACTGGGGCGGAACTGATGTTCGTGATGGTCTCACATATATTCTATCGGGGACAGATCTTGGGATCTTGCTGGTTGTGGAAGCACTTCAATTTCACGCAAAGATTTCATAGTGGCGCGTCACAAGTGTGGACGAGCAATGTTCTGTTGAATAATGGCACCACGAAATGTCGTATGAAAGGCAGTACATGAGGACTCAGGATGTCTGTGAGGTTCCACTATTCCGTCAAGCTTCCCTTAAACTCTACCAGCTCTGCCCCGTAATCAAATTCGATGGCTCCCCCACCATGTCAATAGGAGTAACACCGCTGCTCCTCTCCAAAACATAGGAAGAGAGAGACCTCTCCCCTGATCGTCGCCATACTCGCCGACGCAGGCCATCCGGGGTAGTCCAAAACAGCGTTTCGTTGCTGAGCACAGTGCAACTCCATGTTTCCCGGTCACAGTACCACTCCAAAAGAAGCCGTTCGTGTTGTGGGGTCAACAGCAGCCTACACAAGGGACGGTAATGCCCCGTATATGGCAGCCACGATGAATCAAGACACAAAATAATCAAATAACAGACACCACATATATAATTAAGGCGATGATGGACAATGACCGCTCAGTGTGGATGCACACCAAGCTCGAACACTTACTGCAATCGGTGATGTGCGAGAGTAATGGGGCTAATGAGCGGGGATACTACGTCAGTAGCTTATGGTATAAGCTGAAAATTTCGGTCTGGCAGAAGGCGCAATAGGGTAGTCCTTCGTGGTTGTGACGACCACTGTGTCTGGGTGGTGTAAGGGTCACTGCATCTGCCCAGTAAGCAGGAGACCCAAGTTCGAATCCTGGGCTGGCACAATTTTTCAACTAGCTTCATTGATATAAATCAATGCCCACTGGCAGCTAATGTTTTTAATTACCTTGTGTCTTGGTAATTCCCTAGTCCGGTTGCTGCTAGTTTCCGACCAATGATGCGGCATGCCACAGACTGTTGCAGAGAGTGCATTACTTTTTCTCGGATGTCAGGCGCAGATGTGAGGGGCTTGTGCTTGGTGCACAATGCGGAGGTCCTCCTTTGTCGTGGTCACATCGATCGAAACTTTGACGACGAGCATGTCTGCCTTAACACTCCGATAAAGTCCAAGACGGGGGCTCTATCATATCCGAAAGTCCGACAAATCTGAATGTTGCACGATTTGACCAGCCGGCCAAATGGGGGCCCACGATGAGGCTTCTTTCGAACTATGTCAGCTGCTAATGACGCTGTCTCATACGAGTACGCGACATCTAAGCGCCCTTCTCAATGATCACTACACGTTTGACGATGTTCACACCCGTTAGACACCGAACCAGGTCAGGTAACAACACTAAACACCAACAACACTAATGCAGTCTTTGGGGCGTACTGCCTGTCACAGAGAAGTGCAATTCTAATCATTTACATACCCACCGATGAAGTGTACGTGTTCGAAGTTACACTGACATTCGATCAAGTTTTCTGGGAGATTCACATTTCTGTCAGGCAGTGTGTATCCGCTTACGGTTCAACAAGGGGGCCAGAGTTATGTGCAAAGTTCTGGATGCAAAAGAGTGTCATCCAGACAAGCAGTAGGTGCCGAGATGGATGGTAGCTCTGACTTATGATCCCACAAAATTAAGGTAAGGTGGCTCACGCTGGAATCATACATTAGCATCTCAAAGCTCGGTGTCCACAGCATATTGTAGGCGTAGGGTAGGCAGTCCCATTTCTTTTAATATTGCCGTCTACTTTGTCCTTTTGCGTCACATGAATCTTTAGTACGTGATTTAGGGTTACGATTGTCTAGCGTACGAGGCTACTTTTGAAATATTACAAGCAGAAAACATTTTGCCGAAAGAAGGTACCGACCACATTAGTATGTAAATAAATTTCTACCACTGGTCTGCTTTCTTTTGCGTCAGACTACGTACACCACATTTTGTGACAAATCCCGAAAAAAAATACGGATTTCGTAAACTGGCTGACCATTGCCATTTTGGTCGTAGACGAAAGTGGTAGAATTCGGCCGTTAACGTACACTATATGTTACGACGAATGGTGATTCAGTAATGTGAAAGTCTCTTTTATTTTCGTCAGACGTCATAGATACAGGAGGCGCAGACCGTCACAGCACTCGAGGATCCTTAGAAAGTGGTTGAAGTTAAGAGATTTAGATGTTCTAAAATGTCCGCATATGCAATCAGAGTGAGGAGAACTGCCGAAAATTGGAAGGAGTACGGTTATGTGACATATTACCTGCAGAGGCGAAACAACTTCTGATCTCATTTCCGCGTCTTGTACAACTACTGTACAAGAACTGCTAACAGCCTCAGTGCGCTGTAACACAGGAACCTCCAATGTGTGATCATACACAAACAGGACGCCTCATTAGCGTTGACTACGTGAGCTAATAGAGCAGAGGCTAGTTTACCCACAGATCTGCACTCTCTTTTAGTAGACGGTGAGACGAATCGGATAAAAATGTTAAGGAATTGTTAAATATCCAATTTGTTCCCTAAAATATTAGGGAACAGTTCTAAATGTACTTTCAGGTTGTCCGGCTCATCTGGTTTGATTGTAATTGACCAGCCAACCACAGATCCCTGTGTCTTTATTTCAGCCTACTTTTTTATTATTTACTTTTAAAAATAGTTATAACATATACATTAAGTTACACTATCTTGCAGACTGTCAAGGAACCCCTTGAATGCGAGATCGAAAGTTCAATTTTTAATAAGACTCATTTCAAAGTGAAGGAAAAATATTAGCTGCTAATGATTCACCATGTGCATCAGGAGGGCGACAGAAAATGAGTGTGCGGGAGATGCCGAGATCAAACTATTGTGGGATGTATGTACTAAACTTCACAAAACGGACAACGTCGACATTCAAGGAATGTTCAAAAAAATCATTAACTTGTTCCATGAACACCGAATGAAAAATTGCAGGCCACAGTGATCACAAACGTTTGCACCATTAACATCGAAGGCGAACTCTTTGGAAGTTACAAACCGTGCAGGATGTTTAGCTAGATATCCACTCATAGAATCATATTGGTGTAACGGGGTGATGAGAACTGATGGAAAGTGATGGCATGCAACCGAATGCGAAACATTCTGTCATGGAGCTTACCTTGAAACTGGCTACCCTTTAAGGCGTATCTGCAAATAGTGTGATACTGTGTTTTATAGGCATGAAATAATCAAACATCCAGAGGCTGGATCTGTCCAGTGGTTTCAGGAGGGATAGATTGCTCTAAAAAGAGTATGATTTTTAGACGCAGACCAGGAATCAAGCAAACGCAAGTTTTTTGCCCAGCCATTGGCAAAGGCAATGCTAGTATAGTTGAAATTCTCTTACGCTCATTTTGCCATTCTTGCTTGCTGTGACGTAAATATTCCCTAATGCCCTTACAAGATCAGGCACACGAAAAAGAATCGTGAGGGGCAGAGCACCTCGAAATTCTAGCAGCACAATAAATAACTTTGGCAGCCAATTCACCATCCACATTAAATAACTGTATATGAATGCGTTAAGACATTGTTGTTAGTTGATCTTGATAAAAGTTTCTTGGTACCTCTAATTTCCAGGGTTCCTTTCATATGCATTTCCTCTTGAAATCCCAATTGATCGGACGTGAAAACAAATTCCTTACTGACCGATGGCATAAGTTTGTTTACCTCAACTACAAATTTTCGGGCCAATTCATTAGTATGCTGTTCATCCTCGGTCAGATGCTTTGTCTGAAATTACGCTGTCTTACGTCTTCCCGTTCTGTAACACAGTTTGAAGCTATGCAGATATCCACTGCTTCCCTTGAGACCACTGTAATCCACACTGAAGCGCCAAAGAAACTGATATAGTCATGCATATTCAAATACAGAGATATGTAAACAGACAGAATACGGCGCTGCGGTCAGCAACGCCTATATAAGACAACAAGCGTCTGGCGCAATTGTTAGATTGGTTATTGCTGCTACAATGGCAGTTAATCAATATTTAAGTGGGTTTGGACGTGGTGCTATAGTCAGCGCACAAGCGATGGGACACCGCATCTCCGAAGTAGCGATGAAGTGGGCATTTTCCCGTACGACCGTTGCACGAGTGTACCGTAAATATCAGGAATTCGGTAAAACATCAAATCTCCGACATCGCTGCGGCTGGAAAAAGATCCTTCAAGAACGATAGCAACGACGACTGAAGAGAATCGTTCAACGTAACAGAAGTGCAGCCCTTCCACAAATTGCTGCAGATTTCAGTACTGGGCCACCAGCAAGTGTCAGCGAAACATCATCGAAATGGACTTTCGGTGCCGAAGGCCTACTCGTGTACCCTTGATGACTACACGACACACAGCTTTTCGTCCCGCCTAGGCCTGTTGATGACTGGAAACAAGTTGTCTTGTCTGTCGAGTCCCACGGCAAATTGTATCGAGCGAATGGACGTATACGGGGATGAAGAGAACCTCATGAATCCATGGACCCTGCATGTCAGTAGCAGACTGTTCAAGCTGGTGGAGACCCTGCAATGGTGTGGGGCGTGTGCAGCTGGAGTTATATAGGACCTCTGATACGTCTAGATACGACTCTGACAGGTGATACGTACGTAAGTATACTGTCTGATCATCTGCATCCATTCACGTCCATTGTGCATTCTGACGGACTTGGGTAATTCCAGAAAGAAAATGCGACACCCCACATGTCCAGAATTGCTACATAATGGCTCCAGGAACACTCTCTTGAGGTTAACATCCGCTGGCAACCAAACTCGCCAGACATGAATATTATTGAGCACAACTGGGATGCCTTGCAACGTGCTGTTCAGAAGAGATCTCCACCCCCTCGTACTCTTACGGACTGCAGGATTCATGGCGTCAATTCCGTTCAGCACTACTTCAGACAGTAGTCGAGTTCACGCCACGTCTCGTTGCGTCACTTCTGCGTGCTTGCGGGGTCCCTACACGATATTAGGCAGGTGTACTAGCTTCTTCGGATGTTCAGTGCACGTCGCGCGCATTTTGATGTGCTTAACACAGTAGATCACTATCATGCACATCCTGTAAACTGTATCGAGCAGCCTTGAAACGCGGACGCACCAGTTTTTGTAACAAGTCCTCCTTGTCCTACCATGAATATCCGTAGTTTTTCTTAGGCAATATACTCTTATATTGCTGCGGACCTATTCGAGCTCGTTCAGAATTGTTTTTTTACTATGCTACGGGTGATCTTCTATGTACATAACTACGTTCAGTACGCGTTCCTTAGACAACGATTGACCTTTACATCTTTCACTATAGACGGGAGCTGTGGCTTTCTATCCGACAAAGACGATGAACTACACGGCTGAACACATATTTCAGTATCACTTCACCTGTGAAGCTCGTAATGTCATCATTGCACTCTTCATGTACGTTGTCCGCACAGTCTAACGTGTACGACACCACACATTCCACCTACTCATCTTGCAAAAACGCTAATATTTCATCTGCCACTTCTTTCTCAGTCTGCGAAATTCCTTGGGTTCCTTTCTGCCGGAATGACAACTTTGACAACTGTTGTTGCAGATATAATGTGATGTTCGCTTCATTTACCGTTGCCATTGCTCTGCTTTGTATCAGCATCACTAACACTGTTGTGAGTTACTCATCGACTAAGCAGTTCAACTACGCTCTTTAGCCTCATGCTGCTCTCACCATTGGATACCTCCAGTCTCAGCCCCCGTTGCCATCAGCAGTCAATATTGTGGTTGCATGCAGTATGTGGGGCGTCGAATGATGTAAATATCGTTAGCCTTTTGAGACCTCGCACTCAAGGGGTTCTTTGTGAGTGACAGTGTGAACGTGTGAGAGGACGTAACGTATGGCTGTCTGTTGTCAACTCGAACTCTTTGTGCAACTGAAGCAAAGATATTACTGATTTCGAAATTCAGATGCATGCAGGTTTTCTAAATAACGGGTCATCTCTAAGCGCGGATGCTTAAAATTGTTATTGAAACTGTCCTGATGGACATTTGTATCAGACCTTATGATCAACAACTCTACTGCACAATACACAATGTGAAGTGTTACTCGAACGAGCAGTGACATTGATTATCTTATTATATGGGTCTATCTAACTGTTAATAGCATACACGGTGTGCAAACCTCAAGGTAGAAATTAAAATTTTACAGACTGATTCTTGCAAAGAAGAAAACACCCACCAAACAGCGTTAATAATGCTATTTGCTTACACAAATAGCGCAGTTGCCAGTTTCGAACCGACAGGTTGATCTTCACACGTCTCCTCATGTTTAGATTACATTTTGTCGTTGTTTGCATTAGTTGGAGAAAGTTACCAGAAGGAAAAGAAAGAAAATCAGTATGAGAAATGGCTTATTTAACTGTAAGCTTATTTTAATTGTAACGAATGATCTTTCATTGTATATTGCTTCTAATGAAAAGTTTGTAGATTGTAAAATTTCTGCTATCGCATCAATGTACATATCATAACATCTCTGAGAGAGAAATTTTTTAGCTCTGTTTTATTTGTGATATCTTGTGTGTGTATGTGTGTGTGTGTGTGTGTGTGTGTGTGTGTGTGTGTGTGTGTGTGTGTGTGTGTGCGTGTATGTGTGTGTGTTTGGTGCTGATGTTATGTGCATGTTTATCCATCTAAAAACATGCTTCATATATTTTTTATTATTTCGAGAACACAAGCAGTATACAGCGCAACGTAATGACGCGATAATTTCGATGACGAGTAAGTAACCTAAAACTAAACTAGCTATGCGTGAGAGATTTGTTTATGTTGTTTTCAATCGTTATTAAGTACACTTACAGTAAAATAGGCCTTTTTTCACATTGGTTTTTGGTGTAGGGCACCATTATACAAGTAACTTCTACACAAACGGAAAAACAGCCGACAACTAATGTAAATAACAACAAATGCGATCTAAACGAGACCAGCCCCCCAGAGCATGAACGTGTCGGTTCCAAACACGCAGTGGCGTTATTTGTGCAAATAAATCCCATTATTAACGGTGATTTGCCATCGACATTGCCGCAGTGGTAACACCGGTTCCCGTCAGATCACCGAGGTTAAGTAAGCACTGTCGAGCTGGATGGGTGACCATCCGGTTTGCCGAGCGCTGTTGGCAAGTGGGTGCACTCAGCCCTTGTGAGGCAAACTGAGGAGCTACCTGATTGAGAAGTAGCGGCTCCGGTCTCGCAAACTGACATTCAGCTTGGAGAGCGGTGTACTGACCAAGTGCCCCTCCATATCCGCATCCAGTGACGCCTGTGGGCTGAGGATGATACGGCGGCTGGTCGGTACCGTTGGGCATTCCAATGCCTGTTCGGACGGAGTTAAGTTTATTAACGGTGATTGGTAGCTGTATTCTTAATTGCAGGAATCGTATTATGTCCACAACCACACTCTCGAAATGTCGGTTTTCGATAAAAGAGCATTAAAAAAATTTTAGCACCAGCTGAAAAATACACCACGTTAACAAAGCTTTGCGATATATGAACACTACAGACCATTCGAACTGTCGTACATATATGAGTTACTAATTAAAGGAAGGTTGTATAATACTGAAGTATGATATATGTAGCCTCAAACAGTATGAATAAATCCAATATAACCGAGATCAAAATACGTACTAGTGCCTGCTAAGAAAATTTATCAACATTAGTAATAAATCATCCTAATTACATGGTAGTAAATGTTGTCAGTATGTGGCTGTGCCCCCACTATCTGATCATAATAACACACTGCTGGCCAGTGCAATTTCAACACTGTGAAGATGGCATGAAACAAATGTTAAGTTAGTGTAATGTGTACTGTATGCAAGAATAGTGCCTTCTGCATTCTGCACACAGGGAAAGATTACACAGTGGGTTTCTCATTCAGAAATAGCATTTGAATGTAGAGTGCTTATGAGAATATTGTGCTATGGCTCAGGAGTAGGGAAGCAAGGAGAGAATGAGCCCAAAAGTTGCTGACATCAGCAGCAGCATTTCTGGAATTGATGACAGTAGCATCAGCTAGTTTTCCAGAATAACTGCTGCCTGCATCTGGCCCTCATGCAATGCATTAATTCCTAAACTATGTCGATGTGCTCCAGACCATCAATGACATGCAATCTCAATGACCGTCCCCCTAGAGCAGTTTTACTTTTTATAGTTTAGATGCATGAATTCTGTCACTTCTTCTGTACTTTGAAGATGAAAGGACTCCCGCTACTTTCAAGCAACACGCTCCCCATTGTAGCTGAGTTCTTAGGTATTTATCATAATATATTAGCAATTTTTTACATAAAAGTGTTTGAAAGGTCTGATGGCATCATACCAGCATTGCATTGACTCTGTGACAGCCTTGTGATCACGTCATAGTGGCATCACACTGGTGTCATACTGATATCACACCGGTATAGTATTTTATGCTGACTGGCATAACAGTTTACATCAACTTATATACCACATACGCACCATACACATGTCATACATACATCATGGTAAGATACTTTGAAAGTATAAAAAATTATGATATCATAGCACAGTCTGCAAAATGTTAGTTGAGTGGCACAAAATCTGGAAACTGGTGAAAATATTTATAGGATACACCAAAATGTAGATGTAACAGCCAAAAAAACCTGAGCAGATGTGTGTGTATCTGCCTACTGTGTAAAAACAGTAAAAGATGTGTACAGTGTGTATAATTACAGTAACTGCATGATGTTAAGTGTAGATCTTCAAATAGGTAAGAAAGGGGGGAGGGGGTTATATGCTTTCCTTTCTGTTGTTTCAGCTACTTTTCAAGGTCCCCCAATAACCTACTCTTCCAAGATGTTTCTGTTTGATGGAGGGAATTGGTTGTTGGGTGACCTTGGAAAGTACCCAAAACTACGTAGCCGAAATTGTAGCAATCCCCCATTGTTAGCTATCTGATATTATTCTTATTCCCACCTGATCGCCCTTGCTGCTGTGGTTCAGATGGGAACATCTGCATATCATTGTCTGTAACAATAACAAAACCCTAAGTATAGCGAAACACACAAATATTATAATAATTATAGTAATAATAGTAATAATAATTAGAGATATATGTGTGCTGGCGTAAGCTGTCACCAGCACACTGGTCGGCAAAGATGCAGTGAGAAGGTCGATAGTAGGCACTGGATCAAGTGCACCTATCGCAAGAGAAGCCAGAGACAAACCGAGTAGCAAGACTTGGTCAACAACATTTATTTAGGCCACCGCCTCTGACCGGAGGGCATCAGTCACTGACTCATTGATTCACTCAGTTCTGTCATTCATTTGCGGAGTAGCATAGTTCAGCACAGGCTATGCCAGTATATAGCGTCCAGATTACCGATATTGTCTGCAAGAGGGCTACTGTTCTGAGCTTGTCCCAGAACACATGGACTCTATGCAAGACAAGTAGCTTCCTGTTCCTGTAAATAAAGAAACGTGTTAATCCACGTGTGCATTTGTGTTGCAGGAAGAGGATACAGGCCATGCATAACAACATCCTCCCTTGGTACAAGACTCCACAATATGAATACTTATCGATAGGCTTCTTCTTCCAAGGTGACCGCTGCTGGTACTGCTGGTGGCACTACATATTGGAAGGACATACAGATGGTAAATAATGGCACTTGTGCAATTGAATCATAAAAAGTAAAAGTGTAATGCCATTGGCCATGGAGGAAGGGGTAGGGGGCGAGGGGTGGTGGGTGATAATTCCAGTGAAACTATCACTGCCCGATGGCATTAGTGATTCCAGGAAGAGCTGAAGCTGATGCCAAACAATGGAAAATCTAGGATGGAATGTAACAATATTATGAAAAGGAAAGTTGCTACTCACCATACAGGGGAGACACTGAGTCCCAGATAGGCACAACAAAAAGACTGTCATGAATAAAGCTTTCTGCCAGCAAGGCCTTTGGCAATAATAGACAACAGACACACACACACACACACACACACACACACACACACACACACACACACACACATGCAACTCACACACACATGACTGCAGTCTCTGGCAACTGAAGCCACACTCTGAGCAGCAGCACTAGTGTATGATGGGAGTGGCGAGTGGGTGGGTGTAAGCAAGAAGCAGGGGCTGGGAGAAATGGTTCAAATGGCTCTGAGCACTATGGGACTTAACTTCTGAGGTCATCAGTCCCCTAGAATTTAGAACTACTTAAACCTAACTAACCTAAGGACATGACACACATCCATGGCTGAGGCAGGATTCGAACCTGCGACTGTAGCGGTCGCGCGGTTCCAGACTGTAGTGCCTGGAACCGCTCGGCCACCCCGGCCGGCGGGCTGGGAGAGGGAGGAATAGTAGAGTAGGGGTGGGAGACAGTGAAGTGCTTCTTGGGAACACACAGGGTCGAGGTGGAGTGGGTAGGGCAGCTATGTGCTGATGGGAGGTTAGACGGAGGGCAGGGGAGAGGTGGGGCGTAGCAGAAAAGGAGAGAAGTAAAAATATTGGGTGTGACAGTGGAATAAGGGCTGTCTAGTGCTGGAATGGGATTAGGGAAGGTGCTGCTTGGGTTAGGGCAATGACTAACGGCGGTTGAGGCCAGGAGGGTTACAGGAATGTGGGATACATTGCAGAGAAAGTTCCCACCTGCGCAGTTCATGAAAAGATGGTGTTGCTGGGAATGATCCATATGGTACAAGCTGTGAAGCAGTCATTAAAATGAAGGATGTCTTGTTGGGCAGCGTACCAATGTCATAAATTCCATGGATGCCGATGCCAATGTCAGCAAAATTCTTGTTCATTCTCTCATTGCTCCCCTACTTGCTTCTTGTAACAAGGAGAAATGTCTACTAGGACATGTTGGAATTCGACAGCAGTAGGATCATGGCCAATCAAGACTGCAGTTATTATTCGGTGACATTGCTGCTTGCACTGGCCGGGATCCCACAACTCTTGCACGAATATGGATTCAGGAGAGCCGCCGGCCGGGATGGCCGAGCGGTTCTAATCGCTACAGTCTGGAACCGCGCGACCGCTACGGTCGTAGGTTCGAATCCTGCCTCGGGCATGGATGTGTGTGTTGTCCTTAGGTTAGTTAGGTTCAAGTAGTTCTAAAGTTAAGTCCCATAGTGCTCAGAGCCATTTGAACCATCAGGAGAGCCATGCTCAACACCATTCATGACCTCAGTAGCCCTAAGTGGCCAGCACCTGGGTGGACATATATTTTCTTCATTCCATCATGCAGGATTGTACAGCCATGTCACATACCTTGAATAAGTAAATGAGCTCGTTTGCAGCAATACAAGTGTCCACACAGACAGTGCGACGACATCTGGAGCATCACAGACTGTCAGCATGGCGACCATTTTTGAGGTATCCATTGATGCAGAGGCAGAAAGAGGAACACTGATTGTGGTGAGCCCAATGTCAACATTGGGCACAGAACAGGCTCTACATCGTCGTTTCAGACGAGTCCCCGTTCTATGTATAAAAACATAATCAATGTGTCCATGTGGGGAGACTCATCAGAAGATGATGACCACTACACTCATCGAAACACTGCGGCATCTTCACGCTACCATCCGGCTGCAAAGCCAAGGCAAGGTCTACAGCCACGCATCGTCTCACTTTGTACACACAGCACTGTTGAACTGGTGTTTGATTACGTAGGAATCCAAATGTCTGTATTCTGGAATTATGTTGAATGACATAACTATCCTGAATTAGTTTGGTAACTCAGTTGCACATGGCTCATATGTTGCTGAAATAGATATAGCAATAAAGTAAGAATTTTGGCGCCTAAATCGGCATCCTTATTCGACAGAGTTCGCATTCAAATCTCAATGCCTATGCAAAGAACGTCACGCCATTGAAGACCGGGTCTGCAGACTGTTGCTAACTGCTACCTCTCTCGCATGTGCCCAGATACCCCCCAAATACAACCCCTGCGCTAGTATTACCACTGCTTACCACTGTGGCTCGCTCTGAGTGCCACAGTACAAATTCCGACTGGTTTTCTGCACCAACCACTTTATTGGAGGCTGCAATTCATCCTTTTTCTCATAATGTGACTCAGCGTTAGAGAGACTGAGTCTGGTTTTAACACATACTGCAGATGACCATTTCTAAAAGTTTAAGATATCTTAAGCACCTTCGTTTGTACAATGATGGAAATGTAAAACGTTGCAACGTAGGTATCTTGACCAAACGCTACTGAACCGATGCCTGTTGATTAAAATTTCGTCCTAATTCAAGCTTATTTTCAGCGCAGAAGGACTCATTCCTACAGATGGGGAATGGTATAAACACATTGTGGCCATTCGGTGTGTCTGACTTATGCAACTTCTTCGGTCGAGTTCACAACACAGCTTGCGCAGAGATCGTGCTCATCCAGCTTAATGTCATCTCACTAACTTTGAGAAAGGTCGAATCGTTGGCATGAGGGACATGGCAGCACCATACTGACAAATCACATTGACTTCTAAAACGAGTGGTGACGATATGGGTTCAGGAAAACAGCAGGCCAAGGAGAGTAGACAGGGGTCCTTTCAGAAGAGATACACCACGAGGAGATCGAAGAACTGCTCATCTGGCTCTGATGAACAGACTGATGACATTTTCTGAAGTCTGGGCAGAGGCTGTAGACAGGGAGCACCCTGAACCGTCGAGACCAGATTACTGGAATATGGACTGAGACCTGCAGTTTCTAAGCGATTTTTGCAACTGATACCACGCCACAGATAACTGAAATTTGCGTGGGTTGGAGCGAGAACCAATTGGGATACCGTGTGGCATTCTGTAGCGTTTGTGGCGGTCAAGTAAACGTTAACGAGTCTGTAGACGAACTTGTGAGAGGTCACAAGAAGCAACAGTTCTCAACACTTGCACTTCTCCATTTCCTGTAATCATGGTGTGGGGAACTACTGAATACGACAGTAGGAGTGATTTGATATTTTTTGAAGAAAGCTGAGTGCTCGCCAGTCTGTCACAAAAATGAAAACACTCTTGTCATATTCTTCATGGCCAGGATGCCAAATGACGACTTCCCTCTGCTGTCCAAATCACAATCGCCTTGAGGAATGTACGGACCCTTGTCTGGTCTGCCCAGTACATTTATTTGGAACCCAGAGATTGATGCGAATTGATGGGAAGATGTATATTTTGATACCAAGCTCCAACAGCTACCTTCATGAACTGAGACAGCAAGCGTCTCTGCCGTGCAAAAAATTCCACAAGATAACATTCGGAGGCTGTTTTATTACACGGTACAAGAAATATAAGGGCATATTCGTGACCCTACTTGAGCAGAGGGACGTCAGTCGCGTGTCCTTCTTCACCACTACTCACATGGGAGTACAAACAAAGCGACATTAGGCTACGTAATGCTCTCTTTATTAACCATTTCAATGCGCACTTTACTTGCGCATAGGGTGACAGACGCATGTAAAATAGTACGAGCGACAAGTTTCTTCATTGTGTCCACTCTGCATTTGTAGACATAGCTCTTACACCAAACCGACAAACAGTAATCTAATTTACAAAGATCGGGTGTCCACGGTGGCCAAGAAATGATCTCGTGGCGCCCGATCCAATGCCCAGAGTACTTTTCAGTGAGGTACTGTGTCACTGTCAAACCTCTGTACGTCGGACACGTTAAGAAAAGGGCATACGTTCAGTTGAAGTTCAGGATCACCAATACTACACCCCTCATGTACCTATCCTCCTGATTCATCCTGTATGAAGAAGAAGTGGAATCAGTTATACTGTTTTCATATATCAGCGTCAAAACACGCTAAACGATGAAGTTCCTCCTACGAGTTCCTAATACAACTCACTGAAACTGTAAAGTTATTCCTATTTCGTCATCTTATCCATTAGAGCTCGTCTCTGCACAACATGACGCACTTACGGTGGGCAATAGCGAATACCTGATTTAGTAAGTAATTTGTTTTAGCTCGCCGTTCAGATATCCTTTTTCCACAATCGTCAGTTACTCTAATGAAGTACAGTCGTGTGTATTGTCAGCCCCCGAATCGTGTGAACTTTGTTCTGAGCAAGTTGTTTCTTTAACTGTGTTGTCTATTTCGTTTCCTGAGTTTGCCGGTGTAAAAATAAGAAACTACCTAAAAATCGCACTCAGGTGTATTGCACCAAAAGTTGATAATCCAAAGCGCGGATTCCATCCGGGTCCGTTCCATATTTTAAGGCCGCATGCAAAAGAGCGGTGAGTTAAGCCATAAGAATAGGAAGAGTTAAATACTTCATAAAGAGAAATATGAGAGACAGCTCTCCATCTTTCATGAGGAAATATTTCCTGACTAACACGCGTCCTCAAAGCGCACACAGTGCCTACACATCAATATTTACAAACACAGCCTACATACAAAAATAGAAGCTGCATGCCGCTTTTGATTAACACATGTTGTAGTTTTCCTGGTATCAGGAATTATCTCGAATAAGTTCTGTTATCTGCACGTGTAACTGGTTTCTATTTACTGCCGTCAAGGTCTTGCTGATAACCGAGTGCGCTTGACCTACTGACCACAAAGGTTTCGTAAGAAGTCCCACGGCTGCATCGCTTACAGCTCTTAAGTGGTGACTATGTTTTTCGTCTGAATTTGAGATACCGTCGATAGGTGTCCAATTGAGAAAAGCTCTACACAATCAACCTCTCCACAGTTTATTTTTGTATGAATACAAGCATTCCCACTATCCTTATCTGACATGCGACGCATAATGAAATATATACAACAATTATGAAATTATTGAAGAAAACCCCAGTGATTTCAACCTAAACGATGTATCGAAATGAAACCACAGTCTAACATATGCAGTTGCAACACTCACGTCTGTGAAAATTGTTACCGACTGGCATTGGGAACGACACGAGCGCTCCTGGCTGCGAGAAAACCAGATGAAAGATAAATATTTGTTTTTAATCATTTTTTAAACGAAATAGTTATATTTTTGCGTTCCAAGCGTTATAAAATGATCATGAGACATGAATTATAGCGAAATAAATAAAACATCCGAATCTCACTGATTCAGTAATACAAGTTACAACTTACTCAAAAAGAAATGCTTTTGAATATGCATATAATTGAGGATTATTCCGCTGAAAGCAAGCGAATAAAGCACACACTTAATGCATGAACCTAAATATATCTCTCGTCCTTTCGTATTATGAGAAGTACTTTCCGTGACACGTAAACATTTTGTACGCTGTCTAATGATTCGCACGTTCTTACACTTCACTCGAGTTTCTAATACACAAACATTTTTGTAAATGTAATTAGTTTTGCTTCAAAAGCGAATATGTTGAAGATACTCGCCATTTGTGGCACAAATGTAGCAATGATTATGGAATTCATTTCTTCTGTATTGGGAAACAGTTTTATTGCTTTTAACGTTGTATCATCAAGTCTGTTAGGTTTTCTTATCAGTTATAGCTGTGGAAGCTTATTTAGTTGGCCTACGTCGACTAATTTGGGTCTTGCATTCCATACAAACTTCCTACGTTCCACTTTCACTGATATGTCTGAAAGTGTAGTGAAGAAACTTCACTTCGTTGAGCAGAAACAGGACGTATACAGGACTTCTTTCTGCAAAATGTCAGACCTTCTGCTGTTTACCAAGCACTTTTTTTGTTCTTAAAAGAAAACGACATTAGTCATTAAATGTATGTAGGTTATAAGAGAATCGTAAATGAACTGTCCTGTAATGACCCGTTTCAAACCTCCAGGGTCCTTAGGAAACGAAACAAAGCCAAAGGTGATGTCAATTTTTAGTTAGCGCCGATTTTTATGGCACTACCTACGCTCCCTATAGTAGAAACTACGGATCAATATAAACGATTCCTATACATCTGACATCGTATTCAGAAACGTAGCTTTCTGGCTGCTTGGAGAGCTGCTGTAGCAGTGTATAAAAAAACTATGCAAAAGCGTCGTTACTGCATGTAACAAAGGGAAATTTGTATTACTTAATTGCTCTGGGTATTGAAATAATTCAACAGCTGCATTTGAAAATTCCTGACCAGACCGGGACTCGAACCCGGATTCTCCACTTCTCGTGAATCATAACCTTGAACGCCCCCTTTTACATCCGCTGAAGTTCGTTGCTGATCCCTTCACTCAGTTTTTTTTTCTTTTTTATTACAGAGACCAGCCAGCTCTCTGACCGAACACGCTGAGCTACCGTGTCGGCAAATGCCTAGGCCATTCGGACACGCTTCCCCTGCCGACTCAGATGTTGTGATCCAGTTCATTTTCCCCTTTGCTCGCAGTCTCAATTTATTCTCATAAGAGGACGAAAGATGATATGCATCCACATTGAAATAACTGAAACAGCGGTATGCAAGTCGAGGTGTATCTGTACTGTTACGTATGTGGTGTCTATTTTTTCTAATGAGGCAAAGGAGGAAATGTCACTTACATATTTCTTCTTGAAACGTTACAATAATATCTTTAACTCGTAGAAGACCGCATCCAGAGATCTCAAAGATATTTGTTTTTACCTTGAAATTTGAGTAAAATTAGAGTGCTTGGGCAGTGTACGCATGTTTGTATCTATCCGCCACACATTGCAGAGAATTATATTTATATTTTGTTAAAGACAATGAAAGTAACATTTAAATCCATAGTAAATCATTTTAAAATAACAGAGTGTGTGAAATTTGTAGAAATTATTGTCATTTCTGAGGGGAGAACTTTACTTGTTGGGCCTGTGGCGTTAGATGCACAGGGTTCGTGGGGTTCAGGCACATGTTACACGGCGTTTTCCCGTTGGAGCAGTGTTGAAGTGCAGTCGTGATCGAAATAAAGTGATGTATATTTTTTAACAATGATTACCACAATTAGTTGCATACGTTTTAGTAAATTGTGATTTGGTGCAAAACGCTAGCTCTGAAAAATGGCAAAGAAGCGAATATTCCGTCATCTCATAGAGGGCCAAAATTAAGCAATAACGTTTAAGAGAATATTTTCGTAGCCAGCAATATATTCTTTAAATTGTTTAGGAGCTTAACGGCGACCCTCGTAATAACTGCTAATAGAGGTATCCTCGGAAAAAAATAAATCCGGATGAAATGTAAGTACCAGGCCGACAAGTGAATCCAAATCAGTGTCACCTTTAAGGAGATCTCACGAACGTCGAAACACAATCTACAGTGTACAAAGAAACATGAAGTCTGAAGATCTGTCTCGATGGTATCCCGCTTTCGCTTCAGCTTCATTCACTGTGTTCGCTGGAAAGTTGCATCAGTCGTTTCAGTATCCAGCTATGGTCATAACCGCACCGAACAAACTTTAGTCACGAATTTACAAGACCACACTGGTCCATTTCAAGCACTATAGGCGGTCATGTGATCCTTCACTCCTGACGTCAGGCGTGGCAGGGAAATAGTGTATTGCCAGTTGGTTGTATGGATTGAGCGCAGTAAGATGAGGCAAACGTGGAGACGCGACAGAAAGTCAGAAAAGAGCTGCCGTGTTTGGACGTGCCCGTGACAATACTGAGTATTTAGTTGCCCGACTTGTTGCTATATTAGCGCGTAACGGATGAGCCGTCTACAGCCAATAATATAGCAGTAGCAACCGAGTACACTGCTTGATAATTGCTAAGGAACAACTGACAGTTGCTAAGGAATAACTGCCAATTGCTAAGGAACAACCGACAGTTGCTACGTAACTCCCGACCAATTATAGTAAAAGGAAATTTAGAGGCCAGCTGGAGTGGCCGTGCGGTTCTAGGCGCTACAGTCTGGAGCCGAGCGACCGCTGCGGTCGCAGGTTCGAATCCTGCCTCGGGCATGCATGTGTGTGATGTCCTTAGGTTAGTTAGGTTTAAGTAGTTCTAAGTTCTAGGCGACTGATGACATCAGAAGTTAAGTCGCATAGTGCTCAGAGCCATTTTTTTGAAATTTAGAAGGCTGTACGTGTTAACTGCAGCGAAGCTTGTGCACGAAAGCTCTAAATGCATTCGACAGTTCATGCAATACGCTGTTTGACGAATGTTGTTGTGAACCGATTGGTGCAACATTCCGTGAGGCGCGGCAACAAGGTAAGCTGCAATATTTTGTAGTATACTTATTCTAGGACTGAAGAAAACTGTGTAACTTGAAATGACATGTTTAATGTCGCAATATTAGCAGAAAAATACATGCTTTTACACAGTTATCAATGTGACAACAGAAAACGGTTGTCAGGATAACGCATCTCGTCAACATCAAAAATTTAAATAATCCTAAACACAGCAATATTAAATATTAACTGTCAGAAGGTTAAATTAGCCTAAAGACGGCAATATTAAAGTTTCATTAGAAGTTTCTTTACGAAATTGTTCCTACACTTACGTTATGATGTTGGTCAGTACTACGAAAATCGTCCGATTCCGGTTCAAAGTTCAGTACTATTTTTAGGATGTCAATTAAGTCTATGGTGGATGTTTAGTTATGTGACAAATTGAGCAAAAGATTACCCAAGGTCGCTCGAGTTTACAGTGGACGCAAGTTGGTGAATCAACAACTTCACACCTCTGCACGCAGTGTTTACCTTAAGCTGTGATGAGTTGTCGTCTGCTAGGCCGCTCTCTTCCGCTGAAATTCCTATAAAAATAATTACACCTTTGCTGAATTTTCCAGCAGAAACTGTCGCTGTGTTTCTCGTTCGGCGAGAGGACATCTACTCGTCCCTAGTCTTAGAATGTGGCGATATACACGCGCATGGTTGGAGCAGCGTGCATGTTATAGTGCCCTCTCAGTTCTCGCAAGAACAGTTAACTAATTGGCTGGTTCGTTTCTCCACAGTTGGAGCTAAACGATGCTACAGCTAATTTCTAGCTGGATATTAGCCTCTGTGAACGCAGTGTTCACACAAATTACTCCTCTGCGTCGTACAGAGCATTATGCGCACCATTCTGCACTTGACGCCAGTTCAGAGAAGAGTCTTGTCTTGCTCATAGCCGAATTGTCTCCCCACCTGGGTTCTTTCGTTCTTCACATCACGCCTTTGACGACCAATACGAGCGTTCCTCTTATTTTGTGGTAACTCTCTCTACCAATCGCATGACCCCTACCATTAAATTGAGACGAAACTTTGGCTCTTTTCTCCTTCCTAGCGCGTTTCCGCCAATCGGACGTTTTGTGCTCGTTCCAGACGCCTAAATGTGTACATTGACTCTCTCACGTGTGTATCACCCACTGGACATGTGATCGAAAAATGCGTCACTGGTCTTGTTTGTAACCATTTGGAATTCTGAAACGCAGTTTTCTAAAAGCTATCTTTCCTGTCCTCCCTCAGATGGGCCGTTATACTCGCTCTCCCCATATGAGTCACCTGGTCGGTTGTTGATTTTCCGCCTGGGACACCCCTTTAAGTGGTTTCCGTGGTACCCCCTGCAACGTGGCCTTGCCTCTGCATCAACCCTCTGAATTCCAAACTAAAACACCTCTCACTGCTTGTTTCACATTCCACTCAAACATGCATTATAGGAATGGTGTGTTAATTATCGTCGATTGAATGTCATCCCTTTTTGCATTACATACTGCTAGGCAAATTTGTTCATTACCACCGAACGAAGTCACATGCCATTTTCACCTTCCTGTTGCGATGTATAAAGCTCTCATGTAAGGTGCGAATCTTATCTTCATTCATTCTGCCGCCTTACAACGTCATCCGAGTGTCTGGACAGCTCGAAGCCGGTCAAAGTGTCACTGCTTTGGCCATAGTAATTGGTGTGTTCAGATGTGTCAGATCACTATTGTAAAAGGTCACTGAATGTAGAAATGCTATGCAAAAACATGTTGGTAACCACAGCTGGACCACTACACCACAAGAGGATCGATATGTGGTCCTAGTGCCAGAAAGGAACAACCATCTCACTCGTGGGCAGATCGCTGCAGACCTTCCAGCCACTGGTGGTATACGGGACTCGCCAGAGTCATTTCACAGCAGTTAAATCAGGTAGCATTGTACGCTCAGAAGCATACTAAATGCATCCCACTTCAACCACGCCATCGTTGAGAAAGAGTTCGTTGGTGCAGGGAGCATATTGGTTAGAGTCAGCAAAAGTGGTCTGTAGTGAGGTTCTCCGACGAATCCCGGTTCACTGTGGCAAGTGATTCTGGCCACCAGTTAGTGTGGAGAGAGGGGTACTGGTTACACACATCAGAATGTTCATAAACGTCATCGGTGTGGTCTAGGCGTTAACGGTGTGGGCAGGCATTATGCACAATTGCCAAACACCACTCCTTACCTTCTCGCGAGGTACCGTTACAGCACAGTGGTATTGCAGGGAGATTATTCTGGATCGTGCCCAGCTCTAGGCGTGCGGTAGGTCCCGACTTCCTGTTTATTGATTTCAATCTCCACCCACATAGGACCACTCAAGTCTCGGACATGCTGGAAAGCGAAGACATTGAATATATGGAGCAGTCTGCGTACTCCCTGGATGCATGCCTGGGATGCTCTTGGGAGATGCGTTTCTGTACAAACACCCCCTCTCCGAAGCGTGCAAGATCCGAAAACCGTCTTGAGAGGGATAGGGACAATATCCCCCAAGGGCTTCTCGATAATTTGGTAGCCAACAAGAATAATACGTGCCAAATGTACAGGGTGATTCAAAAAGAATACCACAACTTTAAAAATGTGTATTTAATGAAATAAACATAATATAAACTTCTGTTGTACATCATTACAAAGAGTATTTAAAAAGGTTTTTTTCACTCAAAAACAAGTTCAGAGATGTTCAATATGGCCCCCTCCAGACACTCGAGCAATATCAACCCGATACTCCAACTCGTTCCACACTCTCTGTAGCATACCAGGCGTAACAGTTTGGATAGCTGCTGTTATTTCTCGTTTCAAATCATCGATGGTGGCTGGGAGAGGTGGCCGAAGCACCATATCCTTAACATACCCCCATAAGAAAAAATCGCAGGGGGTAAGATCAGGGCTTCTTGGAGGCCAGTGATGAAGTGCTCTGTCACGGGCTGCCTGGCGGCCGATCCATCGCCTCGGGTACTTGACGTTCAGGTTTCATAATTAACCTTTTTCGTAGGACTCTCCATACAGTTGATTGTGGAATTTGCAGCTCTCTGCTAGCTCTGCGAGTCGATTTTCCTGGGCTGCGAACAAATGCTTGCTGGATGCGTGCTACATTTTCGTCACTCGTTCTCGGCCGTCCAGATCTTTTCCCTTTGCACAAACACCCATTCTCTGTAAACTGTTTATACCAACGTTTAATACACCACCTATCAGGAGGTTTAACACCATACTTCGTTCGAAATGCACGCTGAACAACTGTCGTCTATTCACTTCTGCCGTACTCAATAACACAAAAAGCTTTCTGTTGAGCGGTCGCCATCTTAGCATCAACTGACGTTGACGCCTAGTCAACAGCGCCTCAAGCGAACAAATGTACAACTAAATGAAACTTTATAGCTCCCTTAATTCGCCGACAGATAGTGCTTAGCTCTGCCTTTTGTCGTTGCAGAGTTTTAAATTCCTAAAGTTGTGGTATTCTTTTTGAATCACCCTGTATATTAGTGCCTGAGGAGGGCATATTCCTTCCTGAGAGTTCGATATTGACCTTTATATTGGTAGTCTGATCAGTGTCAGAGATTAACGATATTTGTGTCTGTTATCCACCTTTCTCATGTGGTGAAATCTGTACCATTTTTCGTTATAAATACGATTATAACCACTCCACCTCTACTACACATGCGCAGTGTTTTAATGTCTTCCACCACTGCCTGTGATTATTCCTGTCCAACAAAGTCTCCGTTCCTTAGCAACTGTCAAGCAGTGTATAAGGGGCGAACAAAACTTTTCGTTTGAGGGCTTTCCTGCAACGTATATGCAACCCAGCGCGACCGGAACGCTGGTACACACTGATGAGTCAGAACATTATGACTACCTACCTATCATCTGTTATGTCCACCTTTAACACGGATGTAGAGCAGCAACGCATCGTGGCGTGAAAGCAACGAAGCCTTGGTAGGTCGCTGGAGGGAGTTGCCACGACATCTGCACACACAAGTCATCTAATTCCAGTAAATTTCGCAGAGGGGGCGATGAGCTCTGACGCCACATTGTATCACAACCCAGATGTATTCGGTTGGGTTCAGATCAGCCGAGTTGGGAGGGGGGGGGGGGGGCAGTACGTCGATAGGAACTCGCTACTGTGTTCCTCAAACTGCTACATCACACTGCTGGGCTTGTGACATGGCGCATTTTGTTTTTGAAAAATGCTACTGCCATCACGAACAATAATCGTCATGAGTGGGTGTACGTGGTCTGCAATCAGTGCATGAAACTCCTTGACCCTCGTTGTCTCTGTCCCGCAGTACAGGTGTCAAGGAGCTGTTGTCCTGGAAGACGACATGATGAGGAAGGTATCAGGATTCATAAGACCATTTAACGGTTTGCCACTGCGCTTAAGTCCAGTGCCGATGGTCACGTGTCCATTTCAATCATAGTAGCCGATATCGTGGTGTTACCTGTGGCGCATGGGTGGGTCGTCGGCTGCGGAGGTTTATCTTTAGGAGTGTTTGGTGCACTGCGTGTTCAGACATACGTGTACTCTACTCAGCATTAATGTCTGATGTCAGTTCCGCAGCAGTTCGCCGCCTGTTCTGTTTTAAGAGTCTGCCCAGCCTACGACGTGGCGCCAAACACCACGACGTCTGGACGTGGTTTCACCTTGGTTCCGCAACGTGTAGAAGACACTTGCCACAGCACTCCTCGAACACCCGACAAGTGTTGCAGTTTCCGAAACGCTCGTGCCGAGCTTCCGGGCCATCATCATCTGCCTCGGCCAAACTCAGATAGATCACACACTTTCCCCAATCTACACACGGACAGCACATTCACTGATACTACATAACTGGCCATTAAAATTGCTACACCAAGAAGAAATGCAGATGATAAACGGGTATTCATTGGACAAATATATTATACTAGAACTGACATGTGATTACATTTTCACGCAATTTGGGTGCATAGATCCTGAGAAATCAGTACCCAGAACAACCACCTCTGGCCATAATAACGGCCTTGATACGCCTGGGCATTGAGTCAAACAGAGCTTGGATGGCGTGTACAGGTACAGCTGCCCTTGCAGCTTCAACACGATACCACAGTTCATCAAGAGTAGTGACTGGAGTACTGAGACGAGCCAGTTGCTCGGCCGCCATTGACCAGACGTTTTCAATTGGTGAGAGATCTGGAGAATGTGCTGGCCAGGGCAGCAGTCGAACATTGTCTGTATCCAGAAAGGCCTGTACAGGACCTGCGACATGCGGTCGTGCTTTATCCTGCTCAAATGTAGGGTTTCGCAGGGACCGAATGAAGGGTAGAGCCACGGGTCGTAACACATCTGAAATGTAACGACCACTCTTCAGAGTGCCATCATTGCGAACAAGAGGTGACCGAGAGGTGTAACCAATGGTACTCCATACCATCACGCCGGGTGATACGCCAGTATGGTGATGACGAATACACGCTTCCAATGTGCGTTTACCGCGATGTCGCCAAACACGGATGCGACCATCATGATGCTGTAAACACAACCTGGATTCATCCGAAAAAATGACGTTTTGCCATTCGTGCACACAGGTTCGTCGTTGAGTACACCATCGCAGGCTCTCCTGTCTGTGATGCAGCGTCAAGGGTAACCGCAGCCATGGTCTCAGAGCTGATAGTCCATGCTGCTGCAAACGTCGTCGAACTGTTCGTGCACATGGTTGTTGTCTTGCAAACTTCCCCATCTGTTGACTCAGGGATCGAGACGTGGCTGCACGATCCGTTACAGCCATGCAGATAAGATGCCTGTCATCTCGACTGCTAGTGATACGAGGCAGTTGGGATCCAGCACGGAGTTCCTTATTACCCTCCTGAACCTACCGATTCCGTATTCCGCTAACAGTCATTGGATCTCGACCAACGCGAGGAGCAATGTCGCGACACGATAAATCGCAATCGGGATAGGCTACAATCCGACCTTTTTCAACGCCGGAAACGCGATGGTATGCATTTCCCCTCCTTACACGAGGCATCACAACAACATTTCACCAGGCAACACCGGTCAACTGCCGTTTGTGTATGAAAAATCAATTGGAAACTTTCCTCACGTCAGCACGTTGTAGGTGTCGCCACCGGCGCCAACCTTGTGTGAATTCTCTGAAAAGCTAATCATTTGCATATCACAGCATCTTCTTCCTGTCGGTTAAATTTCACGTCTGTAGCAAGTCATCCTCGTGGTGTAGCAATTTCAATGGCCAGTAGTGTACAAGGACCGTTGCTGTGTCTCCCTTGTAGTCAATCCTCGCCAGGCGACGCTGCTTTCGCCGAGACGGGTTTATATCGATAGTAGGTCTTAGAAGTGGGTTTAGTGCGTCTTCGAACGGAAACCTTTTGATCGGCCCTTATACCACGGCGTGAGAACTGCGGTCGTAAAATATCTGACAGGGACCGGTGCCTTGTGTCGCACCTTATCAATTAAAATCGATTAAAACTCGACCAGAAATTGCTGCAGGTGCATCCCAACGCTGCTAAGGAAACTTTATGCATGGTCATTTGCCGGCCGGAGTGGCCGAGCGGTTCTAGGCGCTACAGTCTGGAACCGCGCGGCCGCTATGGTCGCAGGTTCGAATCCTGCCTCGGGCATGGATGTGTGTGATGTCCTCAAGTTAGTTAGATTTAAGTAGTTCTAAGTTCTAGGGGACTGTTGACCTTAGAAGTTAAGTCCCATAGTGCTCAAAGCCATTTGAACCATTTGCATGGGCATTTGGAGCGAAGCGTAGAGTGCACCGACGGCATAATGACCATTTAACCTGCAGTGTGTGTAGGGTTCAGTTTAAGTCGAAGATGGTTGGGTGATATTTTTGAAGTGTTTCTCATATCATGTCTTGTGAACACTCATTCATGGCTACTGTGAACATGAACCAGGTTGTTTATTTCAACATTTTAGGTGACCAAGTGTTTCCCTTTCCTCTACATCCTCTACATATTCGTGATGAATAAGCTGTGGGCATTCCCGTCATCCAAGACAGGAAAAACCGAGATCACAGAGCTGCATCCATACGTTCCTGGTTTGGAGAACACTGAGGCACCCTGTTGCACAACGACTGGCCCGCTAAATCGCCCCACCTAAATGCAATAGAACATGTCTGCGTCTATTGAGAATGGAAGGTGAAAGAGGCACATCAAAATCCCCGCAGTTTGATGTCCCTGCGGGATCGATATGTGACTTACGGGGAGGTTTACTATCTTTGGCCCCAAAAAAGCGTGTTCTTTGAGAATTTTATTCTGGGGATATGTTATAGATATCAATGGCAAATTTAGTCAAAATGTTTATTGATATTTGCTCTATAAACTGGATTTTTTTTGATCGGAAATGTTGAAGAGCAAAGGCGGAAGTGCCGTAGGAACGAAACAAAATTTCGGTGTAGACCTCCACGCGCGGTATGTCACAGGTCAGCCGACTCGTCAAAACTCAAAACTGAGTTGACGTTAGCGAAGTACGTAAGATTCTTTAGACGTTGTACCTCGCATAAGTTATTTGGACCATATGAAACAAAATGGCGGCCATTTGAAAAAAATAGGGTTCTTTCATCGATTTTTCGACTTCTTCGGCCAAGTAAAAATATTTGCAGTTGATGGTTCGGAATAAAAGTAGTACATTCCTAGACAATTTAGTTAGCTTTGTCGGAGACAAAGAATCATGCCAATCGGTTCAGTAGATTTAAAGTTACCATACCGCGTGATAAAAAAAAAGTCATTTCGAGAAAAACACGTTTGAAGTGTTGACTACATATAAATGCAATATTATGCAACTTACGTACAATCTGTTATTCCGAGACCATAAACTAGTCCTTCCTCTTCCTCACAGAGGGCGTTCTGCTCGATCTGGGCCATCCTACGCATCTCCAGAGCCGCTCGTACGGCCGGTGACAAGCGGTTTTCGGCCGCTTGAATCCGGTGGTCGTCCGAATGCTTGGCGAACTGCGTCGAATAGAGTCCATCGTTGTCATGGTCTTCATAATTTCTGAATACCCTTCGCTGAAGCTGCTCACTGCCAGGAATGTCGCAATCTCCACAGTCTTCACACCAGAATGCAAATGCTTGGGGACTAACTTCCAAACACACGCGTTCAAACTTTCATTTGAATTTTGTGTGTTTCCTCCCAAGCACAGGTACAATAACTCGTCCTCCGAAAGAAAAAAACTGGTGGGTGAGAAAGGCCGATTTCAGGCAGGTGCATTTTTTTCTTCAACCGCGAATAACAAACATTGCTGTTCCGTATTCGGAAAAACCGTTTCATGGGTGGATTCTAAACACTTTCATGGATTCAAAAATGCAATTAAAAAAAATCGATTTTGACTGCTTGGCGAACTGCGTCGAATAGAGTCCCAGGGTGACGTCCATCGTTGTCATGGTCTTCATAATTTCTGAATACCCTTCGCTGAAGCTGCTCACTGCCAGGAATGTCGCAATCTCCACAGTTTTCACACCAGAATGCAAATGCTTGGGGACTAACTTCCAAACACACGCGTTCAAACTTTCATTTGAATTTTGTGTGTTTCCTGCCCGCATCTCGTGGTCGTGCGGTAGCGTTCTCGCTTCCCACGCCCGGGTTCCCGGGTTCGGTTCCTGGCGGGGTCAGGGATTTTCTCTGCCTCGTGATGGCTGGGTGTTGTGTGATGTCCTTAGGTTAGTTAGGTTTAAGTAGTTCTAAGTTCTAGGGGACTGATGACCATAGATGTTTAGTCCCATAGTGCTCAGAGCCATTTGAACCATTTGTGTGTTTCCTCCCAAGCACAGGTACAATAACTCGTCCTCCGAAAGAAAAAAACTGGTGGGTGAAAAAGGCCGATTTCAGGCAGGTGCATTTTTTTCTTCAACCGCGAATAACAAACATTGCTGTTCCGTATTCGGAAAAACCGTTTCATGCGTGGATTCTAAACACTTTTATGGATTCAAAAATGCAATTTTAAAAAAATCGATTTTTTTTTAACCAAAAGATGGTAAACCTCCCCTTAAGTCTGACGGATAGGGTAAGTAGCATTCTGTGGCTGCTGACGATTCTGTGGTGTACGGGGAGTTGAGTGACTGTGGGAGGGTGCAAGATGACTGAGACAAAGTTTATAGTTGGTATGATGAGTAGCAGCTTGCTCTAAATATAGAAAACTACAATCTAATGCAGATCAGTGGATAAAATAATCCCATAATGTTTCTGTACAACAGTAGTAGTGTGGTGCTTAACACAGTCGCTGTGGTCATCTTGGCGTGACGTTGCAGAGCGATATGTGATGGAACGAGCCCATCATGTTGGTTGTAGGGAAGGGGAATGGTCGACTTTGGTTCATTGGGAGAATTTTAGGAAAGTGTGCTTCATCTGTAAAGAAGTCCGCACATAGATCGTCAGTGCGACCCATTCTTGAATACTACTGGAGTTTCGGGACTCACACCAGGTCGGATTTAACAAAAACAGCGAAGCAGTTCAGACGCGGTTCGAAGAACACGCAAGTATTACGGAGATACTTAGTGTAGCCGGCCGTTGTGGCCAAACGGTTCTAGGCCCTTCAGTCTGGAACAGCGCAACCGCTACGGTCGCAGGTTCGAATCCTGTCTCGGGCATGGACCTGTGTGATGTCCTTAGGTTAGTTAGGTTTAATTAGTTCTAAGTTCTGGGGGACTGATGACCTCAGATGTTCAGTTCCATAGTGCTCAGAGACATCTGAACCATTTGAACTTAGTGGGAATCCCTGTTTGGAAGACGACGCTCTTTTCGCGGAACACCAATGAGAAAATTTATAAAACCAGATTTGTAAACCATCGCCGCCAGTTTTGTAAAGATCTCTTCTCTACCGCTGTGGAGGCCGAGTTGCCACTGTTGTTACGGCAGGCCGAGTTTGTGAGTTCATGAAACGACTTCTGGTGTAGTACACCGCTAAGACATTTTCTCGCTGCCGCTATTACACAGCTATGCCCCAGGGTCAAGTAACAGGATAGGAGAGCGACGGTTCTACAACACTCCAATAAATTAATAACAGTCACACTAATGAGTTAAAAGGTTTACTTATGTGTGTGACTTGTCGAATAATGAAGTCTGCAACATTGCTTGTAATATAACACAATAAAAAGGCCCTCAATGGCTAAGTGCGACTAATTGTAGGTAAACGTCACAGTACATAGAAAATGAAATTTACAACAAGTGTCTGTTGACTTCTAAGAGTTCACTAAATGACGTTCCCTGTCTGCCCTGGACGATAATCTATAACCAAGTGGGCGAGAGCTGCTCTTCTATCTTCTGAGTAGGCGTCTGTCCGTTATCCGGTCATTGGCGGATTGTACTCGGCCAGTAATTGGCTGAGGCAGAGTCGATATCTTCATCCTCAGCGTCGCCTACGGCGCTGTTGGAACTGGCGCAAGTGGAGGGTCTCTGTGGCGCTGCCACCATCTCACATCTCTCCGCCTGTGATGCTTTTTACCTGGCTTTGTCTTTTCCGGACGACACAGCAACCAGCATTTGAAACTGGCTGAAGATTCCACTACCACCACGAAGATAAGATAAGAGAAATTAGGGCTTATGTGGAGGCATATAGACAATCGTTTTTCTCTAGCTCTAAGATTGGAACAGGAAAGAAAGTGACTAGTAGTGTTACAAGGTACTCTCCACCACGCACCATACGGTGGCTTGCGGAGTAAGTATGTAGATGTAGATGCAGATGTAGACGTAGTTGGATATGGCGTACCTGGAAAACCACCTGTGCTCTCTTTCTCGTCCAACTGATACTGTCATCGAGGCTGGGGACAGTGTCACACGATATTAGCTTGACGTATCTTGGAAGTGATTAATTTATTGTCCGATATGCATCATGGCACCGTATCTTTCTCGAAAATTTAAGGACCTCGAACGGCAAATTTCTCACGATGCATTGTGGTTCACCAGTTTAGTTTACATTTTGCCTCTCCAGAGTCGTGATAAACGTCTCGTACTGCTTCATTTCCTTTAACGTCAGCGTATTTTTCCTCTCAACTGACTTTTCCGCTTACAACTAACGTAAATTCAACCGCTGTAATGTTAATGAGTACTGTTCCTAGAAAGGAAAAACGGTAATTCCTATAATACTATCAAACAAAAAAGACAGACTAAGATAAAGGCGCAGAGACATAACCATTAATAACATAGTCTGATAGTTTTACTTCCTCTTTCCCTGCCGTCAGCTTACATTTACGACTAGTAGAGTATTCGCGTATGCTGGTCTTGTTTTACACTTTTATGTTTATAATAGCTCTTAAGAAATGTTGCCCAAGAGTTCTTTTCATTAGTTACAAAGTAATTCAAGGATTTACTATTTCTGTATATTGTTTTTTCATCTTTCAACTCCACAGAACTTCTCTTCCGTATCTTGCAGGACCTGAATTCCTGGAAGAAAGGCTAATGCGTGTAATAGTCGTTTTGTTTCTTATTAGGGGAGACAATGATACTGTGGAACGCTTTCAGATTTTTTCCTCCAGACAGCCCTGTAATACATTTTGTTGTATTTTCTTACTCCATCTTGAAATGACAGCGTTCGTTTCATGTGTGCAGCGGTCTTTTTCTAAAATTACGAAAATTACTTCAAAAAAGTAGTGAAGGTTTTCCAGAAGTGAAGAACTGTTCTAAAGTACAACATGATCATGTACCTAGGAACAAGTTATTGATTGGCGACTCCATGGAGTGTCCTGTGCACCACGACCAGATAATGGGTATACTTGGAAGGAGAGACAGCATTGGTCGTATCTTTTTGTTTCATTAACCGCAAAATCGATTTTCGGTCACTTAGTGACCATCTTCAGTGCTGTAATGTACAATTTAAATTGGTAGGCACTGGTGTCAACAAGCTTAGAGCGATCACATGTGTTTCAGAATTTTTGGAAATTCAACCCCTAAGGGGGTGAAATAGGGGATGAATATTTTTACGGAGATATTTCATTATAAAAGCGTTATCGAAGCTAAATCTATGACAAACTGTATTTGGCCTTTCGGTTAGAAATAAATATAACACGTTTCAGTGTTTTTGGGAATTCAATCTCTAAAGTGGTGAAATGGAGCCTGCCTGAGTGATTGACTCATCAACACCAAGTCCGGATTACTACGTATAGAAACGTAAAATTTGGAGGCGATATTGATCTTATACTGTGAGGACCGTTCAGTAACGAATTGTCGCACCTGGTAGCTGAATGGTCAGCGCGACAGACTGTCAAGGGCCCGGGTTCGATTCCCGGCAGGGTCGGAGATTTTCTCCGCTCAGGGACTGGGTGTTGTGTTGTCCTAATCATCATCATTTCATCCCCATCGACGCGCAAGTCACCGAAGTGGTGTCAAATTGAAAGACTTGCACCAGGCGAGCGGTCTACCCGACGGGAGGCCCTCGCCAAACGCCATTATTATTATAGTAAGGAATTATTCGAAATTGTACCGTTAACGAGATGAAGTAGGGGATGGAAGGTTTTTTGAAAACGTGTCGCTATTAAGGCCGTTTTTAAGCTAGAACTACAAAAACTAATACGTGAATTCTCTGTCAAAAATTAAAGTAATTGCTTCAGCATTTTTGGAAATTCAACCACTAAGGGGTACAATAGTGGGTTACAGTTTCTCTAGAAAATAAATCGTTGCTTAAGTCCTAATAAAGCATTTTTAAAGCTACATCTATGAAAATTGGTTTTTTATTTCTCGGTCGGAATAAAAAATTACGCGTTTCCATGTTTTTGGAAATTCAACCCCTACGCGATTGAAATAGGAGATGAAATTTTTTATAAAAAAAATTATTTACATTGAAACATTTTTAACTCTAAATCTACGAAAATTTATATTGGGCTTCTAAATAAATATGTATTATGGGATGAAAGTTTCTATGGAAATATGACCACAAGAGCTCAAAATCCAGGATTAACAAAGACCTCCGACTTTAGCTGCCAGAATTGCTTTCTGGTCAGAAGTAAATTCTGAAAATAATATTCTTCTACGGCCTTAATTATTGTGTAATGTTTAGAAGATGTTGCAATTTGTGAACAACATAAAAAATCGATTAAAGAAAAACAAAAAAATCTGTGCAGACCATACAGTCAACGCGAACAAAGCAGCTGCCACTAAACTAGTTGACAACATCCTCCAAGTAGGTTTAATAGAGCATACAACACTTAAATATGAAGAAATCCTATTGTTTACAAACGCTGCACAAAACACGACCTCATGTCTCACAACAACACAAATAGTAGCAAATATCGGAAACCGCTTATGGCGGTTTCTATTTCGCATCCCTTTATGTGAGTCTAAAATGAGTCAACAGACTGAAATACCAAACAGTCAACATCATGTGGTCCTAGGTACTCTCCCCTATGTGTTTTTCTTTATATAGAGATATGCCACATTTGTCGCAATTCACTCTGACATATTGGTCGGCTTCTTTCCGTACTTGTTCTGTAGACACTGCCTCTCACAACAAGTTCTAAACAACGAAATAATCTTTAGAAAGTACCAAACATGTACTACGTTAGAGTAACAGTGATGCAGATCACTGATATTAACATAAACTTCCCTCACTACTGCGTCGCCTGTGACAGTCTGAGGCGCCTTTTGGTTCAAATGGTTCAAATGGCTCTGAGCACTATGGGACTTAACATCTGTGGTCATCAGTCCCCTAGAACTTAGAACTACTTAAACCTAACTAACCTAAGGACATCACACACATCCATGCCCGAGGCAGGATTGGAACTTGCGACTGTAGCAGTCGCGCGGTTCCGGACTGAGGGGCCTTTTGGGGTTGGGGTTGGGTTGTTTTGGGGAAGGAGACCAGACAGCGAGGTCATTGGTCTCATCGGATTAGGGAAGGACGGGGAAGGAAGTCGGCCGTGCCCTTTGAAAGGAACCATCCCGGCATTTGCCTGGGGCGATTTAGGGAAATCACGGAAAATCTAAATCAGGATGGCCGGACGCGGGATTGAACCGTCGACCTCCCGAATGCGAGTCCAGTGTTTAACCACTGCGCCACCTCGCTCGGAGGCGCCTTTTGGAGCATAGTCTCTACTATAGTACTATATCAGAAGCATTATCCCTTCTCTTCAGCACGATCAAAGGGGGATTCCCAGTGCAACCTCATGCACGCTTGGATATGTTCAAAGTCCATGGTGAGCTTTGAACATCACAATAGGGAAACGGAGGAGTGATGATGCAAGGAAACAAGGAATATTAAGGTTTAACACACCGTCGACAGTAAGATCACTAAAGTCGAAACACAAGGTCGGAGACGTATGGAGGAAGAGTTTCATCGTGCCCTTTTCAGAGGAATCAACTCAGAAATTGTCCAAAACGATTTAGGTTAACCATAGAAACCCTAAATCTGAACATATGGCAGGGATTTGAAACGCCGTCCTCCAATGCGAGTCCAGATTCCTAACCACAGCGCCACCTCGCTCGGAAGGCTATTGTATAAGTCATCATCCTATATTTTTGGCGATCTGGGCCTATGGCTGATATTATTAGCGTCTCTTCTCTCAAGAAGGACGTAAATTGACAAAAAAATTTCTTGGCTAATTTCTATATTCTAAAAAGGTGACACATATTCACATCTTGTATGGTTTCTCTAAGTACTCGTTGCAGAACTGCGTCTTTCATTCATTCATTCACCATTCACGTTACCGATTGATCAGCCAAATAATTATAACCTCTTCTCTCATGGAAACGACCACGCCTACGTTTCCTGTAGCATCGGCCACCCAATTCAGATGGTATATAAAGGCTTCTAGTTTTACAAATAACTTATTTGTTCTATTCCGTGAGAAGAGAGTTGAGGGAATGTCAGATTGAAAGGACTTTGTCAAAGGGCAGATGGTAATGACTCATCGTGTTGTCTTAGAACAGTACCTTATTAATACAATCGTTTTTCCCCGTTTCTTTCCATTTTTTTCAGTTGCTACGTATATAGCTGCCACAATTCCTTTAGTTAACGATACCTTATTGTACTGACGATCTGAGTCTGCTGCTTTATTTTTCCTAGTATCTTATCCTCAAATGAATTCTTCGCAGATCAGTTACACAAAATTAAGAAGTCATTCAGTTTGCTGTGTCTCTCTTCTGTTATTTTTAAATAAAATGCTTTTTTTTTACTCAATATTCCGTTAGGACTTTTCATTGGCATTTCTCTCCATTCATAATTTTGGACTATTCTTTATATACTATCATTTCTACTGCTTCATATCGTTTTCTTCCCAGTTTTTCAATCCTACAGTACACCTACCCATAGTTCATAATGTTCGAAACAAATGCCGTAATATATTTCCTGGTTTATCAAAGCGATTGTCTGCTACTATGTCATTTTTGTTGCTAATAACTTGCTTCGTATTCGCAATGCTACTTTTAATGTCTATTGCAGTGCTGTTGGACTTGATTTCTGTGCTGTCCAACAAGAGAACTTATTACTAGAATGAATTTTCACTCTGCAGCGGAGTATGTGCTGATTTGAAACTTCCTCGTACGACTAAAAATGTTTGCCGGACCGTGACTCGAACCTGGGACTTTTGCCTTTCGCAGGCAAGTGCTTTGCATACGGCCGTGCCGCAGTGGATACACCGGTTCCCGTGAGATCACCGAAGTTAAGCGTTGTCGGGCGTGGTCGGCACTTGGATGGGTGACCATCCAGCCGCCATGCGCTGTTGCCATTTTTCGGGGTGCACTCAGCCTCGTGATGCCAATTGAGGAGCTACTCGAGCGAATAGTAGCGGCTCCAGTCAAAGAAAACCATCATAACGACCGGGAGAGCGGTGTGCTGACCCTACGGCCCCTCCTATCCGCATCCTCATCTGATGATGATACGGCGGTCGGGTGGTCACAATGGGCCACTTGTGGCCTGAAGACGGAGTGCTATATCCAAATACGACTCACGGCCCACCCTCAAAGCTTTAATTACTCCAGTACCTCATCAGATACGTTCTAAGTCCGCATCTCGTGGTCGTGCGGTAGCGTTCTCGCTTCCCACGCCCGGGTTCCCGGGTTCGATTCCCGGCGGGGTTTCATTTCCTTTCATCCTAGCCTTCTACATGCTTTATTTTTTTTTAACAGTGTCAGTGCAGATAAGGAGCTCAAGCTCGAATTGGGGCAGGATGTGAAAGGAGATAGGTACGTTTCAAAGGAACAACCATGGCGTTGGCCTTAAGTTGGGAGTACTTCAGTATGGATGGGCGGATGGAGACATTCGCCGGCCGGAGTGGCTGAGCGGTTCTAGGCGCTACAGTCTGGAACCGCGCGAGCGCTACGTCCGCAGGTTCGAATCCTGCCTTGGGCATGGATGTGTGTGATGTCCTTAGGTTAGTTAGGTTTAAGTAGTTCTAAGTTCTATGGGTCTGATGACCATAGCTGTTAGGTCCCATAGTGCTCAGAGCCATTTGAACCATTTTTTGAGATACGCTCTAAACTTAGAGAAGTTCTTCTGCATACGTTGCAGAAATGCTAGTCCTGCAAGGTGTGAAGAAGAAACAAGGTAATGCACTAGTGGAAGTCAATCTGTGAGGGCGGGCAACTTTTTACGGGAAATGAAAGGTGCTTATTTCCTTTTATTATTATTTTTATGTCCAAAGGGCTGCATGTGTTGTTTTCTCGTTACTTAGTGTAAAACAATAAATATTGCCTATTCAAAATGAAAAAATAAAAGGGATATTTTTTATTATCTGTAATAGGACAATGTATGTGTCAGCGTAGGCTTTCCCAGCGCATAAGATTAATGACAAGCTTTCGGATCTCCAGACGTGTGGTAATGTTGAGATATAGCGACGTTTTGAGAAGTGTTACGCGCTTTATTTTCTGACGAAGTCAGAGTTCGATGATAGTGACTTAAACAGAAATGTCGCGATATTTCAGTACTGCTACGTATATGGAGACCCGTGAGCTTTTCATCGAGAATATGTGTTTTTACTTTCATAAAACAAGGTAGTGATGTCTTTGACACAACGACTGAGTCAGCCACTCTTGCATCAGGCACGCCTGTCTGGTCCACAGTAGTCATGCTTTTTGGCAAAGTACTCGCATGTTAATGATATGACAGACAACGCGGACTCACTCATACATAAAAACAGTTGCGTAATCGATAAACAGTAGAAGTCGCTCTATAATCGGGAAGCTACTGGACCTACAGCTATACGTGTCAGATTCTAATCCCATTGCACGGTGGAAGTTGCTTCATGTATCGTGACACGTTTTTAGAGAATCTCACGAACGTGTCAGTACCCGCTGATACTCGATGAAGGTTTACACACTCTTGTTGCCTGATAGAAGGACAATGCCTCGGGTTCTATCTACCGGGTGTGGTGGTTGCTGTCCACATTGCCAATGCCACCCTGAAGTATATCACTCTTGGCGTTCGTCTGCTAAGTAGTTCAACAATGCTGGCTGCCGGGCTGCAGTTTCCTCGGTAACGTGTAACACACATACCGTGACAGTTGCCTGGTAACAGCAGTGCTATAGTAGTCAGTATTGGCTTTCATTGCTCTAATCGTTCTGAATTATTTGCGTTAATTGAAGAACTTGCAGAAGGTGCATCATTCTCCAGCGTTAGTAAGTCAGCTCCACAGGATTTATAGTCTCGTCCCAAAAATGTGCGACGTTCATAAGTAAGTGATTCCGGCTTGGCAGCAGTCTATAAAGTTTAGTGGGACCTGTGGAGAGGGTGGAAACTTTGAACCGCTCAACACTCATCGGCGGGAACTATTCAAAACTCTCCAGCAGGAAAATTGTACGAAACCCATAGGGTTGTTAGCCAACCCGAGTGCATCGGATATATAGTCGTCACACCGTGGAACACTACACTCGGAGCGGAGCCACATCAGACGCAATCCAAGCGAACCAGCGCCGCGAACGGCATAACGAAGATGTTGCCAAACAACGAAGTGCAGAATCAATCAACACTGAGGTAAGAGGAGAGTCGTGCATTTTTCCCGGAAATTCTTCACACAGTAACTAGGATGTAATGGTTTCCAGTGCGCTCTGTACCGTAGCAAGTTCCGTGCTTGAAAAGCAGATATACAGAATAACATTTAAAATTTTCTTGGAAAATAACGACCACAGTGGAACTATACCCTGTGTGAGTAGCGGGAAACTACATTCCGACTCAAAGTCGCCAATCACGGCCGATACCGCCAGTACTTAAGAAACAAGATTCAAATAGAATTGCAATGATTCTCAGGTGCCAGCATATTAGTGAACGCAAACATATTGTAGCAAAAACCATTATATATCTATATTCCTATAAATATGATTCGTAGTCAAAGAATCATTCGTAATTACTGACGAAATTAAATCGATTTATGTACCAAGAAGGTGGTGGAAAATAGCCATACCGGTCTCATTTATCGTGCTTACATTCGATTCTTCAGCTTTACCAACTTGTGTTATTGCTCATAGGATGCAATACCGACAGTCCCCAATTATCTCTGTAGACTATTTAGGTTCTAAATAGTCTATCCTTCGATTATATCCGCAAACCACGTTTTACAGATACAGCGATTCTTATCCAGTTCGGTGAGGAGGAGATTCACCCTAAATACGAGCTAGGAAACCAGTAAATTTGGAGGTGTAAAATGTAAGAGGAATTCCATTACAGCTGGTGCTTCGTTCGCTGTTAGTAGTATTCCACTATTTTTCTTACTTGGGCGCATCTATTTGAAAGTCTTTGCGGCGGTCGAACGATAGAACGGTAGCATGACACTCATGATAAATTTCAGATTTAAATACAGGATTTTGTATTTCGGATTTTGCCTTCAGTTTCAACTCCAGGGTTTTGTATCTCAGACAGAACCACAAGCTACTAAGATATTGTGATAGATTTCACTTTTGTCGGATTCACGCACTACCCCTCTTGCGAATTATCGAGACGATATTAAGTTTTCTTCATATTCTTTGTGGGAAGCGAAGATGCAACCACCTTTGTTTTGCAAAACATCCTCCGATTGAATCCATTATTCCGTAGTTGGCCTCTATGACATTTATTATTTTACTTGATTTGTATTTCTCTAGAATGATGGTTATGTTGTGTTGGAGGCTTAACAGCAACCCTACAATGTTTTTCGTGAAAATTTTACCTTTAGAAACCGCTGACATTGCAACCAGAAAATGAAGAACAATTTTTCTGTCGTAAGAATGCAGAGCATCGCGATGTAACATCGAGTAAAAGGTTCTCGGGTTTCCAGCATGTCAAGTGATTGGAATTACGCGAGCGTTCGCCGAAACACTGCTCGGCTATTGTCAAATGATGTGATTGTCATATCACTTGACAATAGCCAAAGCGTGCTTGGCCGAAAGCTCGTGTCATTTTAATCACTTGACGCGGCTGTAAAACCGAGAACTTTTTTTGTTACGTACGTGTTGTGTTAACATTTGATGATAGGCGAATTAAAGTAACTCCCAGCCACTGTCATACGGTCAGAGTATTTACGTGCTATCAATTAAGTGCATTTTGGAATGGCCCTATGACTGTATGACTCATTGTTAGTATCATATGAAATTGTAGTTTGTGTTCCAATAAGGACTATATACTGGCGAACCAAAATATGCTCAGTAGCATGTTGAACCATCTCTGGAATGCAACACAGCATCGATTCAGTATGGCATGTTTTGGGCAAATGTGTACGCAAAGGTCACAAAATTCCTGTAAATTACGACAGTGGTTTGTTGGTGCCGAGCTGGTGCCCGATAGCGTCCCAGGTGTGTTCCACCGCATTCAGACGTGGCGTATTTGGTGGTCAAGACAACAAGTGTTCACTATCTCACTCCTCGAATCACTGCATCACCATCCAGGCATTGTGATACAGTTATCGTGCTGTAAGATGACATCGCTATTGGGAAAG